>NW_026624185.1:34451-39372 GCF_030028575.1 Malurus melanocephalus
CCAAAGGGATGTGGGGCTGGGCATCCCAAAGGGATGTGGGGTTGGGCATTCCAAAGGGATGTGGGGCTGGGCATCCCAAAGGGGTATGGGGCTGAGCATCCCACAGGGATGTGGGGTTGGGCATTCCAAAGGGATGTGGGGCTGGGTATCCCAAAGGGATGTGGGGCTGGGCATCCCAAAGGGTGTGGGACTGGGCATCCCAAAGGGGTGTGGGGCTGGGCATCCCACAGGGATGTGGGGCTGGGCATCCCGGGGACTGTGGGGATGGGCATCCCAAAGGGATGTGGGGCTGGGCATCCCAAAGGGATGTGGGGATGGGCATCCCAAAGGGTGTGGGGCTGGGTATCCCAAAGGGATGTGGGGCTGGGCATCCCAAAGGGATGTGGGGCTGGGCATCCCAAAGGGATGTGGGGATGGGCATCCCAAAGGGATGTGGGGCTGGGCATCCCAAAGGGTGTGGGGATGGGCATCCCACAGGGATGTGGGGCTGGGCATCCCAAAGGGATGTGGGGCTGGGCATCCCAAAGGGTGTGGGGATGGGCATCCCAAAGGGATGTGGGATTGTGCATTCCCAAGGCCGGGATTGTGCATTCCCAAAGGTGGGATTGTGCATTCCCAAGGGTGGGATTGTGCATTCCCAAAGGCAGGATTGTGCATTCCCAAAGGTGGGATTGTGCATTCCCAAAGGCAGGATTGTGCATTCCCAAAGGTGGGATTGTACATTCCCAAAGGCAGGATTGTGCATTCCCAAGGGTGGGATTGTACATTCCCAAAGGTGGGATTGTGCATTCCCAAGGCCGGGATTGTGCATTCCCAAGGGTGGGATTGTGCATTCCCAAGGGCGGGATTGTGCATTCCCAAAGGTGGGATTGTGCATTCCCAAGGGTGGGATTGTGCATTCCCAAGGGTGGGATTGTGCATTCCCAAGGGTGGGATTGTGCATTCCCAAGGGTGGGATGTGGTGCTGGGCATTCCAAAGGGATGCAGAGCTAGGCTGGGGACAGGCCAGAGGCTGTACAAGAGGGTCAGGCCGTGTTTGATTTTGTCACATAATCATGTCCACACACCTCACATTCAACACRTGCTACCTGTGCTGGTACCAGCTGGATGAGATGAGGTATCTGTATTTATTTTATGTTGTACTTCATCTTGGAACAGGTGGTCCCCCTGATTTCTTGGCATCACCACCATGTGTGAGGCCCATTCTTTCATGCACTGACATTTATGGCTGCTAAAGTTGTATGACTTATCCCTGGCTAATGCCAACTAGATCAAAATTATGTTTATGCATAAGAACTGCTTTATTTTTCAGGCATCCAGCTTTAGTGCAGGCAGCTCAAAAATGCTTTCCCATCTTTTCTCCTTAATACTTTGTCAAAATTTGATTAGTGCATTTATATTCTAGCAGGACCAGGCCTTAAGCACGAGAATTCACTCTTCTTTTCCATCCTATTCTTATGACATTTGCTCTTAGGCAAATCTTGCTTACTCCAATATCACAGAGGACTCAAAACCCCCTGCCCAGGTCCCGTTGGTGCACGGTGAGGGAGGATGGAGGGAGGGTTCACCCAGCCCAAGTGTCAGCATGTCACTGCTGCGCTTCAGCACGCCGGGATCTGGTGTCTGCGCTGAAGAATGAGTCATTTTAAAAGCATGGAGGTATCAAAATGCAGGCASATCTCCAGCTACGTACAAGTTAGACTATCTGGTTCTTGCTGATACAAATTTTCACACGCTAGGGGGGAAAAGTGCTGGTTTCATGCATCACTTTGCACTGGATTGTGTCCAGTTGCTTCACTTACCATTATGCAACTGAACCCAGGGCAATTCAACACCCAAGWCAAAATTAGAAATACATAAACATATTTGCACTGTTTCTTTGCTCTCCATAACAATATTTGTTTCTCTCYCCAGCCCAAGATGAACTGCCCAGAACAAAACGAAGTACAGAAAAAATACCCATAATTTTATTTTTCTGAATTGGGTACTCTGGCATTTATTATTGGCTTGCATAGTGGATCAGATGGGACTATTTCAGTYTAAAATAAAACTACCATCTTGATAGCTGGGAAAATTTACACATGGACCAAATGTACCATAAGGCAGCCCTTAACCAGGCAAAAGCTGAAGCTTTGTCAATATAGGAATAAGCAAAAACTCATGACCAATGTAACTCAAATTCTGTTTTCACCAAACTGAAGAACTTACAGAAAAGCTTAAAGTTAAACAAAGCCAAACCAAACCAAAAACGCCCTGACAACAAAAACAACTGGCCTGTATTTCAGGACAATTTTTCATCTCCAGAAATCATTAATAGTAACTGTGGAGTTCATACAAATCTTCCAGTCATTAAAGAGAGATTAGCCGAGTTTTTATAGGGAAACAGCATCTCAAGCAATACAAGGAACCCTTTGTGATTACACTGCATAGGATCTGATTCCCAGAATCACCTGTCCTGCAGCACTGAATCCATTCAACACACCAACAATATCAACCATTTCCCCCTTTGGCTTTGACCTCTTTCTTTGACCCTTTTTAAGGACAAAGCCYATCACTGCAATGCCTGTGGCAAACTGCACAGGGAGGCAGTGACACAAAGCACACAGGAAATCTCAGCTGTGCAGGGCCAGRGGGAGGCTCAGCATCAACATCAGAATTAGAATTCGCAGAGTCCAGCAGGGGTTTTGTGTTTCTCTCTCTGATAAGCACAAATGATTTAAACCCAAAGACAGGTGTTCCCTGCAGGCAGAACTGCAGATGTCCAGTGGTGGGTCCAGCTCTGTGCTTCTCTTGATCCCTGCCAGGATAAGTCCTGACTCCTAAACTCAGCCCTATCAACTCTTCAGCCRAATACCCACTGCCATTCCTGGTCACCCTGCAACCATTGCTGCTTCAGGAGTGTCTGCTTCCTCCTCCTACTGAYAATCATCATCTTGCTTTGATGATGTGCTGGAATGTTCCTCTTTTGGCTGGGAAGTTCATTAAGAATATGGCTGATATTTGGAAGAATATGGCTGATAATAAGCACATCACCTTAACAGAAATTTTCATGCGTTTTGACCAAGGTCACAAAGTGTACTAAGATGGCTTTCAATTTAAAACTCAGCATTTGGTCCAGACTCCTTCAACAATCTAACTCTAAAGGCCTAATGTTATCATCTGTGAGATAAAGGCAGAAATAGCTCTGTGCACAGAAGTGCTCTAGGCAACGTCAGAAAAGATGTCCCTTCTCCCCAGCTTGTCAAAGCTGCACGTTTTCCCCTGCATGAAAAGGAAATCCGATGTTGCCTTTTTAGCAGCACTAGGGAGAAAAGACATGAAATCTTTGAGAGATAAAAATTGGATGCATTTACAAAACCTATCTTCYATGTATTTACCTCAAAAATATACTTCTTTCCCTAAACAGGCACAATCTGATAAATTTTGAAACCGATATGTGGGATGTGATCAACAGGAGAAGCTGGAGAGAATTTGGATTCTGGTGACTCTTTTGGGTACGGAGGCAGAGTGTATTCCACAAACACAGAACTCAGTGTTTTTGTTAAATATAGCCCCAAACTCTCACTATGCTTGAAAATATGTGTCAGCTTTATCTGCATTGACCAGTCTGTAATTTTACACCCTGTCAGGGATCTGAAAAACAATTTTAACACAAACTAGGCTGAGAGCCTGTGCTTTTAGAAAACCCTGGGGCTGGAGTAGAATTCGTGGTCTYTGTCAATGTTGTACTGTTGCTTTTGCACCACGATCACACCACGAGGGCTGTGAGCAGCAGCACAAGCACAAGCTCTTGCTGCAGGATTATTCAGCTTTGATCAGTATGAGCACAGTGGGAGGAACATACATGAACCTCAGGAACTAGAGTTTGGGAAAAAAAGCATTTAAGAGTCTTAGAAAGATATTTACTTCATTATTTCGGTGGAGAGACTTTCCCACCAACAAGAGGGATCAATTAAGCTTCTTTTGTTTTCTGCTGAATTTATTGTTATTAATGAATTACGCTACTAGCAGTAAAAATAAAGAATATTCAATACATCATCCTTTAATTCTGAGTTTTCTAATACTGATGCTARTATCTTTTAAATTAAATGTTCCACCATATTCAGTAAACAAGTCTGTTATTCACTAAGTCTGCATGGTTCTCTTAAGAACGGTGCTAAAACCATCATGGAGATTTTGGGTCAGCTGAGACACAGGATATCTGATCCAGCAGTTCCTAACWGGAATTTCCTTAGTAGCTGAAACAGTAGAGGACAAGCTGAATTATCAGATTCATCAGACAACTTAAAATGGACTAAATTAATTGGTGGTGTTAAACACACTGATTTTGCTTTGCTAAGCTGGAGAGAASCGAAACAAAGATAATTTTGAAAAGTATTGTTTGAGTCGAATTAATTTGATTCTAAATGGAGTTAATAGTTATTTTACATAAAGCCTTTTTCAGCCTAATGCCTTTCAAAATAATCAGCAAAGGGACTACAGAGGAGTCTTATGTTTGTTGCTTTAATTGTAAACATTTCCCATCTATAATTCCATGTTTTTTAAATCTCTCCCATCTGCTGTGCATGTGTTCAGCATTCCCTGGATACAAACAGGCAGTTTAGTGAGTGTATGAGCTCAATTCTGTATTTCTTCCATCGAGCCCATGTCATGCCAAGCAGGGATGGGATACTCAGTGCCCCTCGTGCTGCTTGTAGCAGGGGTGTAAATCTGTAGTAGGAGCTCACACTCGGGAGGACATCACATCTCAGGGCCTGCTCTATTTCAGTGCAGCTTACCCAGATTATTTTAAATAAACCAGAAAAATCTCAAGCTCTGCCCAGTCATGAGGCAGTGTCTCCAAACAGGTTTTGCTCTTTTAGGAAAGCTGCATTTCAGGCTGTTTTGCTGCCCAGAGGCCCAGCTGAGCGGGCTGTGCAGC
>NW_026624185.1:39947-134195 GCF_030028575.1 Malurus melanocephalus
ACCAAAGCACCATGGCCCCATTGCCAAGTGTGTGCTGTCAAATCCCAGTTCCTGGCAATATCCCTGCACAGGGGATACCCCACAGCCTGCAATCTCCAAGGATTATGGATATTTCTATCGTGTTTCAGCTTTCTCACCTCTAAAGATTGCACCTTTATTTTCCATTTTACTGATTGGGTTTGTTTCTCTAATAGCACTCTTGCTATTTTTGTCCTTGTTGTTGTTTATGCAGTTTTCTTTGGAAAACTCTARGGGGTTGCTAAAGAACTGGCAGAATTAGGACATCAAGATACAAGGGCTGYCTGATTATCAGATCGTGTTTTTCATACTTCTAGTTTTGAATCTGGGTGAAATCCAATTCCACTCACTCAGAGGAAATCCTCCTCCTGGAAGATGACCTGCTGGCCATATCAGCAGAAGATGAGTTTCTATATTTTTCTTTTGTTAATAATACTGAGTTGTTCATATACTCAGGGTCTAACAGAAATGYATTCTGCAAATGAAGGTGGGTATAGAAGATGTTCAAGCAAATGCCCAGAGCAGTGGGTCACACTATGTAAGAGTCACTGTCCCTCAGATCCATTGGGGTCACTGCTCCCAAACCTCCCAGACTGGCTCCATCAGATGGGACAAGTGACCATAGACCAGGCTGACCATTTCAGCTCTTTGCATCCATAAAGGCACTGATAGAACTGCCTATAGAGATTTCCATTTGAGAGAAGTGGCCTTATACATCAGCTTCAACAAGGCTTAGAACAACTTTCAAACCTTATTGAATGGATGCTCCTCTATCTATTTTGTAATACCCACATATTTAATAGAAAAATCTTATTAGCCAAATATTCGTGAATGTTAAACCATGACTAACTTTGTACTTTTCTCCAAAGCATGACTTGAATTCTTCTACTGGTTCTAATAATGCATACTCCTTAATCCCTATGCCAAAAAAAAATCCATCATTCATAACCAGAAGCATTCATAATTTAAATGACTGTCTCTGCTGTTGATGGCACCATCAATTACAGGGGTAGGTGATGGGGAAGATCTGCACTGATTAACACTGATGCATTTTTCAACATCACTGTTCAGTAAGGTTTTGTATAGCTCCACCTTTCAGGAAATAGCTGGGATCTGGTATTCTGAAATTACCTTRCCATGGTATTCTGAGATAACAGCTTTGGAGCATTTCTTAGTAAAGGCTTCACATTTCATTTAATATCAAATTTCAGTAACATCACATTGGCCAAAGAAGTAATTAACTTTACAGAAAAAATTCTACATGACAAATTTTGCCCACAGCTACAGCTTGTACAGCCCAGCTCAGCATTGTGTAGTACACAGAACACATTTGCAAAATGTTCTTACTTTCCAAATTCAGCAAAGTCCTCATGCATTTATCCTCCTTATCACCTGCTTTCATCTACCTCTGCTCAGAAAGGGACAAGCCAAGATGGAGAATTTGGGAATCAGCAAGACACCTTCTGCTCTCACCATCTGGATTTTCAAATCTGGATGTTGCTGTATGGTATATCCAAGTGCAAAAGCAAAAAAAAATGCTTTAAAAAATGGTAAAAATTTAAAATCTCAAGAGTTTCTTTCACGTACTTGTTGTGTCTGTATTGTAAAGTTACTCTGTGAGTTGTCTCAGAGGATTGTAAGTGCATCAGGCACCTCTCCATTTATGTTCTCCTGTGTGAGCAGGAGCTCAAGCTCAATCCCTTTGCAGCTCAGGGGCATTCTCTGCTCTAGGAGTGAGCCAGGCACAGCCAGGCTGGAATTCCTGTTCCAAGGCAAAGGCCTCCTGCTCCAGGGATTCACCTGGCCTTTTTCTCCTTAAGCTTCCTGTTCAGTAAAATTCCTTTTTAAATGGATCCCTTTYAGCAAGGCACAGTCAGTGCTATAATTCAGCTCACATGGAGGCCATTACAATTCAAGGAAAGACTGTTAAGTGAATTTATGACTTGAATACAATAAATTTAATTTTTCATTCAGAGCAACAGTTTTAAARTAATTTACTTTACACCTGACTGCAGCAATTTGCCAATAAAATCCACAGTGAATATAATGTGCTTTGTCCACAAATGGAAAAGAAGGACTTGCATTTGCTGTCTGGGTTGTTCGTGCTGTACAATAAAACTTGAAATCACTGGACTATCTGGGCACTGATATCACTCAGGAGCTCCAGCACAAATGCAGCACTGTATAGGAAGAACAATGCCCGCTTCTGTCTTTTCATCCCACTGATCCTTCAAATATTTGAACASTGGAATCACTTCATTGATGCACCATTTGATTAAACCAGGCTTAGCTCTCAAACRCTCAATGGATTCTTGTTTGTAAAGACTTAAAGCTTTCATATCCGATGCCGTTATGTCTCTAGTACCAATTTCCATATTCATTCAGCTCACTTTTCTATAGTCCTCATTCTAATGATTGTCAGAGYTGTTGGCAATGTCTAATGAGGGACGAAGGAATGCCTCGGAGTTCCTGGGTCGGGTCTGTGCCCTGGAGATGTGAACTCCCCGTTTGGACAATACCCAAACACACACCAGCCCCTCATCACGCTCCAGTTTGCATGGAAAAGAAGCCCAGCAGCCCGAGCTGGAAGGAGCTGGGACAAGTTCTGACCATTTCTCATCCCAGAAAACAGAGGAGCAGGGATTTAAGTCACAGCTCACCTGGTAAATCAGACTGGGCCCAAGCTTTGTGCACAGAGAAAACACCTCTCAGAGTCAGTTTTATGTCAGCTAGCACTGGGKTTTTTGAAACCCATACATCCCTGGAATATAGCTACATCTCCCTGAAAAGCAGCTGTGCCACAAGGATCAGAGGCCCTGCTTTGYTCAGTGATATCAGAACCAGATCAGCACAATCAGACAATGACCCAGWTCTCACTTGGTGCTCCTGCAATTATACAACCCCAGGAGCTGTTTCTGTTTATAGGGGACCTGCTGTTTACACAGTGGGATAAGGACTAGACAGAACATACAGACAGGCTGAAAAACATCTGAGTTCATTTCAAACACATCTATATTTGAAAGCTTGCTGCAACTGAGGATTATTTATAGTGCTTATAAACCACAGTCATGGAGCAGGACTGCACCAGGCTACGTAGTGTAAACACACAGACTAAAGTTACAATTCCTGTAACAAGGATCCCCTTGAGGGATTTTACCACACGGGATTTGAAGAACACAGCTCAAGAACAGAATATGGCAGATCAAATATTGAAGAGAAATTCAGTTTTCAATACATACATTTGCCTTGGCAGAAGTGATTTACTTTTCTACTAAAAAACCATTATTATCCTACACATACCTTGTTATTGCCATTACTATTACTTTCAAAAATAGTTTCTGGTATCAACATTTTGCTTCAGAATTAAGGAAGGAATTGATTCTGCAGGTTTTCTGACACTAACTGCAAAAAATTTTAAATATGGATGGAATCATCTGGAGGTTCAAGTACTTTGTTTGTTTATGAATGATTGCAGGAGTCTGAACACACTGAGCAGACTAGAGCCATAAATCATTTGACTACRTACTTTATCCTTAAAATCTCAGGGCACAAAAGGAATTACCTTGTCAAAGCCTCTTAGAAAACAAAGCACCCTTCTAAAGACTGCATCCTTATGTATTTCASATATTAAAGTTCAAACTAATGGCAACAGTCCACAGGCATTAAGGCAAATAACAGCAATCAATGCTATTTTTAAAGGGAAGAGTGGGGGCGAGGGGTTAACATATGTGGAATTAGCTCTGGGCAAAATGAGAAGCCATTGCATCTAAAATCAAATGCATTCTCTGAAACAGACACCAGGGACCAAATTCCCGTGCAGACTGCTGCAGTCCAAGAGTTTCAGCAGAATTTGGCCTTCCTCTTAACTTAGCTTCATGAGGTCACATCATGCCATCAGTTTTTGTGCTGGACACCCTACGTACTGCACATCAGTTGTTGGCACTATGTAGACAATTTTCCAAATTGCAGGGGGAGAAAAGGGTGGTATGTGTGAGAGGGAGAGAAATTTTTTTCCCGTTTAGAATAAAAGTAATTTCTTAGAAGACTTCGAGGGGGGAAAGCGGTATTTGTATCCCTTCTGCCAGATGTCACCAGTGACAAGAGCCAGGATTAAATGTCTCTCCATCACATTCTTCTTGAAATTTTTCAGCGTCAGCTGGTCAAGAACCCATTCAGAAAACAGGGAAAGCTGAAATCTTGCACCATTCTTAACCAATGGTKCTTCCCTGCAAAAGAATTAGCTATGTCTGAAACGTTTTCCTGGAGGAGAGACTTGCAGAACTTGTAAAAAGAAAACTCTTAGGAATAAGTTTATTATGTTTATATGTTTATATGCTGCAAATGAAATGACACCTCCTCCTCACAGAGAATTTTTGCAATGGTCTTTTGTTGCTTTTTGATCAGCTGCTGTCAGTGCTGGATGCAATAAGGTCTCGGGGTACTCCCCCTTGGCCACTTTTCTGCCTGGCACTGATTTATTAGTGCCAGCTTCAGTGACTGGCCAGGTCTGCCTTCCAGCTTCGAGGGAAATGCTTTGGAAAAAGCTGCCTTGATGCTCTGTCAGCCATGGGGACAGCCCTGCACCGTCACCTCTCCCTGTGCCACCACCTCAAGCTGTGATGGCAATTGCWCTGTCATCCCTGGCCATCCCTTAATCCTGGACATAATGATACCTTGTGCTGGCATCCATATGACTTGTCTTTCACTGTTCTGCTGCCTCAAGCCACAAGTGAGATCCAAGCTGACAGGCTCCTCACCCAGTTAGGCTACAACATYGGTGAAAGAAAATTGAGATGATCAAATTATATCCATGAAAAAATAACCAGCACAAAGGAACACTTGGAAACAGCACTGGCCCAAAAATGCTAGAAAATAACCAGTTCTCTAAAAGAGATTGAAGGCAGGCTGAAAACTGAACAGACACTTCAGATATTGGTATAGTGATGATGTTGCTATCAAAATTTTTCTCTCTATCCTGAAAGCAAARAATCTTTCATGTGGGGCTCAGGGACTTTTGGCTCAGAGACAGCTGGGCAGATCACAACCCTTTTGCTTCATACATAGCCGACTAAACAGGTTGTCAGAATCTTGCAGGATTGTAAGATTTTCCCTGGAAATACAGCAGATGAAATACCCTCCCCCAACCAACTGTTCTGATGGATTGACATAATATTATTTTACCTYCTATTGCAACAAATTCACTGTGTGGTATTTTTTTTCAAAACAACAACATGGCTATTATTTTCTCTGAATGGTTTGCTACAAACAATACCTGAACAGGATACTTTTAATTTTTTCTTTTTGTTTAGTGCTCTAATGATGAAACTCTATCACATGTAGCGTCTACAGATAAAATAACAAGTTATCACATTGAAGCATTCAGTAAAGACACCTCTTCAGAAGTTATTGTGCTTCATTTCATCTGACTCCTCAGATCAAGCWTATCAGATAGTGGGGGTTTTTGTCTTGCCCTACATCACATAGAGAAGTTGGTGTTTTCTGCTTAAATCAGAGGAAATTTGACATGACTGTTCTTTTTGCCTATCTGGCCACTTATCTTGTTTCGTTTGCAAATATCATATGTATTCTCTTGAGATAAAAATAGTGCAAGATGATTAGTTAGGCAAGTTCATCTGACACCATTCCCCCTCCGTGACGCTGAAATCTAAAATCTGTATATGGTATACAACTTAAAGTATATATATGCAAGCTGAGCTCTGCTGGAGACACACAGCAAGYGCCTTCCTCTCAACCTGCCTGCCTCCCTGCCCAGAAAAGAAGAGCACAAAGGTAAGATGATTAGATCTTCTGCTTTCAAAGAAACACAGAAGCAAAATGCTCCCTAAATGGAAAGCAACTAAAATATCTATTCTTATCTTGGCTTCCAGTGTGCTGTGTCTTTCCAAGCTAACATTGAATTGAATCATTTGATCAATGTTTGGATCATAGGATGAACAAGACAGGAATGATGCCCCTTGTAAAAATGCTGCAATTTTTAGGTTTTCCTTCAACTCTTCCCCTTTTTAATCCTGTCAGCAGTGAGAATTAGGTGAACGGCTGAGCTCCAAATTGTCTTGCCTAATGCTGAGAGGGGGAAGTRTTTTGCACAAGAAACCACTGGGACAAAATAATTGCTTGTAAAACAGAAGTAACTCAGCTGGAGAAGGATCCACTGCCACCAGCGGGAATGTGTCCCATCACTTCCCCAATACTTTTGATAAAAGGGTATTCAGAAAGGGACTAAAATGATCCACAGTTTCTTCTGCTGCAAACCAACAGCTACAGCAAAGGCAAAGCTGAAACCTGTGTTTTGATCTCAAACCAGTGCACAGAATATAAATGGGTACCACCAGTTGATTCCTTCTTTCTCATTCTGTACTTAGACAGGAAGAGWGATGTTGCTGAAGACCAGTCAGGAATTAATGAAAAGATGTTTCTATTCTCTTGTGGCTTTCAAGAATAACTTTTCTATGCTTTAGTCCCCTTCTTTCACTAACACGAATTAAGAGTAATGTTGTGAGTTTTAAACTGTAACCTGTCTGCACTGGTGTGTGCAATTCACCAAATTGTAAATGCATCGATCCACTAAAAATGGATCAGAAATCCAGGCATTATAGCATTTTGTTAAGTGATACATTGGCAAATTGTTGCAGCTGTTGGTGGTGGAATGGGTCAGAGTATTTATCTCAAATGAAATGCTGCTGTGTCAGAGAAAACACCTCCTCCACTCTAGTAAGAATGGATATTAAGTCTCCATACTTCTGTTCTAAGCACAGCAATCTACTGAAATTGCAAAATTTGGGAAAAAAATAAGGTTTATTATAATCTATATAGAATACAAAGAAAAACCTCCACACAAAATACTTACACAAACTTTTTTATAAAGTTCTTATGAAATGTAGTCTTTTAGTGATGCAGCAGCCCAGTAAGGCACATTTATTGCTGCAATTAAACAGAGGATGAACTTACTCTCCAAATTTATGTGATTAAAATTACCATTACGAATATTTTCATTCTTTATGAAGTTCACTACCTCTATTGATAACAGTACTAGATTTTTCACTTATTCCAGATACAGTCCTAGGAGATATTATCAAGCTTTATCCCTCATGTGTGCTGTAAATATGTCCYGGGTTTATTTGAGTAATAATCCACCTCCAGGAAAACCCACACAGAAGTCATGAAGCTGTGTGGTGCTGGACACCTTGGATTTGCTCTCCCAGCAGAGCAGAGGCAGCAGCTCTTGCTGAAGCCCCACGCTGCCGCGTGCAGAATTCCTCCCTCATTCCCAGCTTTCAGTGCAAGCACCTGCTGCAGACATCTGTTCCAGAGCACTCCATTGCCATCAGATGAATAATGCCTCCCCTATCACACTGTCGCAGCAGCAACTTCAAATAGAGCCATGAAAATAGGACAGAAGTCATTTTCATGACTAAGTRGCTCACATTTAATTTATTTTCCAGTTCAGCGATGGCCATCACTGACATCCTCTCTGCTAAAGACATTGAATCTGCTCTCTCCAGCTGCCAGGGTAAGGAATGGTGGCTCTGCAGACACAAGATGCGTATCATTTTTATGTCTTAAGATGACATGCCTATCATTTTCCCCTGAGATTCCTTTCTGCTGAGATCTCTTCCTAAGCTACATTACAGAATAGCCCCTTAAATTCAAAAGGACTCGCAAGTGGTGAGCAGCAATTAAAAGGCCACAGTTTCAGTTAGGGCTGGCTTAACTCTAAACTGTCCGTGTTTAAACCTGTTAAAAGGTTAAAACCCTTCAAAAAAGGTTAAAACCCTTCATTAAAAGGTTTAAACCCTTCAAAATTTCAGAAGAAGCCTCAGCTTGCAGAATCACAGTGCCATGTGTGAAGCAATGATCAGCCTCCCTTCTCTTAAGGGCTGCTCAGCAAGATCAAGACAGTTTTCCAAATACTCAAAGATCTGATTTCTTTCTGATTTACTTACTTTTCTATCAAATTCTTTGCCTAAGTAAAGACTCARTGAAAATGAATTAAGAATTACAGGAGTTGCTTGTAAGTCACAGCAGCACCCTCTAAATATTTATTATTAATTGCATGTGACACGTTGCATAAATCCTGATCCAGCAGAATGTGCATTGTAGCAGAAACTTCAAACTGGCTGAAAGGAAATATGACCASAGGCACAGAGTGATTAAAAAGGGAAATTATTATCCACTGTCTCTGCTCTTCTGCTACACCAGGGAACGAGAGAAAGAGAAGCAGGCATGCTTAAGAGAAGACATACATATTCACCAGGAATACACACTGTAGTAACAACTCCGAGGCAGAATATTTAACAACTTCTGTTTCTTCCAGCTGATGATTCCTTCAACTACAARTCTTTCTTCTCCATGGTTGGTTTATCCAGCAAAACTCCTGATCAGATAAAGAAAGTTTTTGGAATCCTTGATCAGGACAAGAGTGGTTTCATTGAAGAAGAGGAGCTGCAGTAAGTACTGTTCTACTGCTTTAAACAACAAAAACCTTTGAACTTGCTCGGAGTCCTAGAAGAAACCCTTGATGTTATATTTAAAAATAAAACACAAATCCTTGTCTTTCCTTGAATCTGTGTGGATTTCCTCAGACAATAAGAGCAGATATTATCTTATGGGACATTTCAGAGAGTAAAACTCAAGCACAGCACCCTCTTCTATTYCAGGCTGTTCCTGAAGAATTTCTCTTCAAGTGCCAGAGCCCTCACCTCGGCAGAGACCAAGGCTTTTATGGCTGCAGGAGACACTGATGGTGATGGCAAAATTGGAGTGGAAGGTAAGACTTTTGGAAATTTGATAACATTTGTAGTTTAAAATGCACACATTTCGGGCTGCATTTAAATTTCATTCATGCTGCTGAGGCATGAAGAACATACCCAAGTGCTTTGGCCTGATACTTGCTGCCACAATTTTTATTTGAGCAATAATTTTCATATATTTTCATTCTCCTATATTTTCATAGCTGTATTCCCATTTGGTCTTTGTTGCAGCAACAGAAGATTTAGGCCCAGTGTAGAGTCTGGTTTTTCAATGAATGCTAACAGCTTTGGGGTTAATCCTGCCGTGTGTCTGATCCATAGACTCAATGTGCCAGATTTTTAAAACATTCAGAGCACCTGAATTTCTCTGAATTTCCATTTCAGCAATGGATGCTCCACACTTCTGGCCATATGATGCTTTAATTTTTAAATACACTTCCACCTAATGCTACTTAGTTCTTCATCTTCCACTATCAAACATTGGCCACTGTTACTGAGTGCTTAAWTCATTAATTTAAAATATGACTGGTGTTGTTTCTCAAGGCTGCAACTGCTGCAGTGCAGCACAGGATTTTGTGCTGGAAAATGATCTGATAAGTGCACATTGCACCGGGCACTCCTTGGAGAAACTCAATCAAATTCCTGAAGAAAACCCCACAGGGATGATGTGAACAAGCCAGGATATTTCTTTTCGAAACTGCAGCCCAGAAAAATAGGACATTATGCATCATGTATTRGAGATGAAGTCACTAAAACAGGGCTGTCTCAGCTGAACTGGGACAGGTGGCAGTAACTCCAACAGACACACGTGYTAATCTTAGCCAGATTTGGGAGAGACAGATCGCTGGTGGAGGAATTTGCTTTAGCAGCAGCTTTTGCTGCTTCTGTTTATGAGCCCCAAATAGGGCATTATATTATGCACATCTCGGCCCTTAACCACAGAATCTCCCATTCTGAAATTGCATCACTGTGAATAGTTTTTATTTGGAATAACAAAACCAAAATAAAAATCTTCTCACTGAAAGCTACAAACTCTGCTTCCTTGGCTCTTATAAAGTTTGTAATGGGGTAAAGATAGTTTACCTTTAACTCAGGATTTCCCACAAATACAAATTTACAGACGCACTCCTCCTCTCCGCACTTACTCTTTTTAAGGAGTGAAAAATCTGTTACGCCCCCAGAATCTCAGTTTAGCAGTAGCTTGTGCAGTGTTATAATAACTTTGGAAGTCCTTCATGCCTTGGAGTTTTAGTCATTTTTATCTATCTCTTTAAAGATGTCAAAAATCACTTTTAATGTATTTTATCCCCTGCTTTTTTCACTCTTTTCCTTGACAGAATTCCAGTCTCTGGTGAAGGCATAAACAGCATTAGACCAAAGGCASCCTTGGACTGACTCTGCCAATTACCTCGTCCAACAAGCACTTGGCACTCAGCATGTGTTTGTTTGTACACTTTTCTATTGTTTCAGGAATTAACAGTTCCCCACACGTGAACTTCACACACCTGATTGCTGAGAAATCTTGCAATGTTTTGGTCACATGGCATTATTACATTTCCATTGTAAAGAAGGCACTTTGTGATTTTTCAACCACTGATAATGTTCAAMTTGTGGCTGGAAGAGGGGAGAAAAAATTAAAAAATCAACCAAGTGAAAAGATGCTTGGGTGGAAAAGCTGTTTTTAAAAATTTTGTCATACTTGAGCATGCTGACTTGCCAGACACAGTTTTGATGATCTTAAACCATATGATATCTTCTGAGGCTTAATTGTACTGATTTAATTAAGGTTTATTTCTGATTAATTCTCTGATACTTGAGGAAAAGCAATGCTAAGAAGATAGCTAGAAATAATTCATATTAAGTCCCAACCCTGTGACCACGAGAAAATAAAATTAAGACATTTAAGAGGAGTTCACACATGCTCAAAGCACAGAATAAGTTTGTGGGTAATTTTACAAAATAAAGTAGTAGATTACAGCGTAATCGTATCGTCAGAAAGTGTTTATGGCCTAAAATGTGACTCTCCCTTAAGAAGATTTATCTTTCATGAAATCTGAGGCAGCCGTGAGATAGAGGAGAAGGGTCTAATCCTATTCTGACACTGTCCCAAGCCACGATCCCCTGACCTGGGCCACAGGCCCGGAGGATTTTCCATGAATCATGAGCCTCTTGCCCATTGTCTCTTAACACATAAAAAACAATAATACTTTGCCACATCTGTGAATTTCTGTGTTTTCCAGAGATGAAACAACAGCCAGTCTTGCTCTTTGATTACCTTAAAGCTCAGTTACATTGTTAAATAATGGCCAATTAATTACCCAATTCTTTCATTTATTATATGAATTATCATCTCTGTGTTCCATAATAGCAGCAGTTTTTTTCAGTCTGAACACTACTAAGAACTAGTCTTCCCTTTGGTAAGTGTCTTACAGGATTTAGAGTTGGTTGTAGGATTGTCTTCATTAATGGACAAATAAATGATGCTCATGGTTAAATGCAGACATCAGCAGGCTGAGTGGATGCTGTGCATTYGTGGCTGGGTGTGTCAGAAATCTCCCCACCAAGACTGAGCTGTTTCCTCCCTCGTGTACCATGCTGGGCTCCAGCTCACAAGTGGACTGTCATTTTTATACACTAAAACCAAATTATAATTGTGATTTGGCAGCTGTTTTGAAGAAGGGCAGAAACAAAGCTTTCTGGAACTTTTATGTAACATCCAGTGCTGGAATTTCCATGAATTGCAAGATGATTATGTGAGGCAAGTAGAGCTCCCTCATTCCCAGGCATGTACGAGAGTGGGTCGACACATTTAAGACGGTTAATGCAAAAGAGGAATTCTAGCAATCAGACTCACCAAAGCCTTGGCAGAATTATAAYGAATATAAATCCTAAATCTATCCCTACTGCCTTTGATCTTAAATCTGGGCTTAAATTATAGCTGTGCTAATTGCAGCACTGAAATATTTTGCATAATGAAGAGACTGTCTTGGTTCCTTTTACCTCAATTATTTCCCTGCTGAGGAGAAAAACCTGGGGCAGCCCAGATCTGCAGCAATTTCCAGATATAATAAATACATTAGCTCTCCACKGCTATCACTGAACCATCCTGTCACTGGCTCACAAGCAGATGGCACACACAGTACCAGAAGTGACAGACCTGACACGGCATTCTTTGCASCTCCAGAGTCTCATGTGGAATGCAGTCTCGCCCATCCTGCATTTCAGAGATCCTGAACAACTGCACATCCCTGCCTTGGGCTGCCACAGGATTCAGCAGAGACTGCTGCCCCCTAACTTCATGTTCCTTTGCAAAGCCCAGTCCAAAAGCTGTTTGTAAACTTGAGATTCAGTTTCAGCTCTSCAACTGTTCAAAACCTCAGTCATCCTCTAGCAAGCAGAGAGCACAGAAAGGGCAGGGGGATGTCAGAASATTCATTGCACACACAGACTGCTACAGTTTCTTCTTTGAGTTAGCAGCCAGCCCATGTGGAAAATCTTTGAAGCAGCATCATCAGAGGTGCCTGGAGCTCTTCACACAAGCAGTGGGGGCACAGGGGGCCAAGGCTGGATTCATTTCCTGGAATGGGTTACTGAAATAGATACATCTTGATTAAATCCCTGAACAGACATGCACCTMACTTTCGTACTTCATTTTTCATGTGTTTTAGTAAGAGGATGCTGTGGAATATAAACGAAAGTGTTCGCATTTTACAAAACTTAATTTCCACAGTAGTTTTGGTTGTAAGCACAGAAAGATAGCATTACATTGCTCTGGACTTTCTGGTACATTTTGTGTACACCAGCAGGGTATGGCTGCTCCAGAACTCTTGATTTGTTTGTCAGCATGTCTTGCACATGAAAACAAGAAAATCAGAGGTTTTTTCCTATCAAGTTGCAGGAAAGAAAATCAAATCATCACACCAGCTGCAATATGAAAAGAAAGWAACCCTAAACAATGCCTTCTCCTGAAGTTGCAAAGGTATTATCAACCCTAAATTCAAAGGGGAATTTCTGTCCAAGTAGMATATGCAAATACTTAAAGGGAATCACATCAGTTCCATTGCAATGACATATTWATCAGCTGCATTTTCCAGACAGTGACTTTCAGCTTTAACTCCCAGGCTCTCAGAACAAACGGATTTTATGTTTGCAATAACCTCCATAATTTAGCCAACTGCAAAATTTAGCCAGCATAAAAATACACACATCCTCAGTTTTCCCTCACCCGAAGTCCTGCATAGCTCTCATGGCTGGGCTTGCCTGTCTTTGGTGCCACCTTCGGGCAAGTGATGGTTTGCCACAAAATACTCCAAAACTCTGCTCTAGAAATGCTCAGTGTGGGCTCCTCACAAGGATTACTTCTCGAATGCTCAGTAATTCCCATACAATTATCAGATCGTCTCTGATCCCAGGCCATACTTTTACTTCCTAGTAACCCGAGCCAAAGGCAGAGCTATATTCCCAAAGGAAAAACYGAATAATTTAATTGGGATATCCACCTGTTTGGGATAAAACGTCTTTAAAAGTAACTTGTTTAGCTGATCTTATATCATCCAGAAAAGTTAGTTCTCACAATGTCCAATTTACCACACAGCATGGATTTTGAATTACATAATTCTCATGAAATCAAGAGACTTCATGAGATAACTGAGTGGGGGTTCCTATCAATATCCAGTGAGAGAAAAGCTGCAGTTTGAGCTTAGCTGCAGTTTGTGTCCTTACAGAAGTTTATTTTTTCAGCACAGCAAGGAAGAACCAAATATCACTGATTTTACTGCTCTGTTTTCCTCCTGGCCATTACTGATCCACCCTCCTGTGTCCTGCTGAACAACTCTTCACTCTATGAACAGACACATTTATTAGGAGGATTTAAAAATGCGCACCATGCAATTAATTAATGCTGAACAAATGCTGTCAAAATCAGACTTTTATAGCTAATCCAAGCTTATATAATGACTTATTAAAAATATTTTGGGCTGAAGAAGTTTTATCTTTGAGCTCGTACTTACATATCAGATATATCTATTACAAATGTGTCAGTATTAGTGTGTTTTGAATACTACTAGGGCAACTGCAGGAGTAGTGTTTCATGGATAATTCATATCAGGATTGGGCCCTTAAAAGTCAAAATCTATCAAGGAGATGTCCATTCCTTGCTACCATTAAGCAATTTAAAATATATGTAATTTTTCATTTATACATCGAAAATGATTCACTTCACAAAAACAGGWGCAAGTTGTAAGAATTTACTTTTCMYRGYGCTAAACCTTACATATTGTCTAAAACATCATSCACATTCCTTTGGGATATAAATATCAATCTGATTAGCTAGCAGGACTTGTCAGCCACAGTAACTTATCCCCTGGGGTATCTGAGCCATCACGTGGCTCCAGGACTTCTGTAAAAGGTCAAGAGGACTTAACTAAGGTCTATATAAGTCCTTCTCTATGGCATTTGCAAAAGAATTAAGTCAAGAGGACTCTGCAGCTCTTTTAGCTACAATATTTTCAGTTCTTGGCTTGGGGAAGGCTAAGTGGCCAGGTGAGTTCAATCTTTCCTCCGGAGCTTTAGAGAACATCACAATAATTCACACCAAAAATAGATGCATGGAAATAACGCAAGATGCCCAAATGCCTGGCAGGTCTATAAATCCATTTGGCTTTGTCCTCACTGTACACCTGCAGTCCTGACTGGAAACACCAGTGGCTGGGATGAATGCTGTGTGTCTGAAATAAAGGATGGAGCAGTTGGCTCAGCCCTGCTCAGCCCTGGCACCAGGGTCACTGCCCCCCATGGACCTGGCTGTCCTCRGGGCTGCCTCCACAGCTCAGACAGMAATGCCCTGGCACCCCCAYCCAACAGTATTTTTCATTTTGCAGTAATTTTGACATGGCTCTTTCCAGTATCCTGACAGAAGCTGAAATCGCTGCTGGTCTACAGAGCTGCCAAGGTAATGTTTATGTTTTAAATTTGGCTTTTCAGTTTATCTATCAATTCCTTTATCCTTGATACCCCAAAGTTCCAGTTCCAACAGAAACAGAAAATGCTCTCTTGC
Organism: Malurus melanocephalus; assembly: GCF_030028575.1. Lineage (NCBI taxonomy): Eukaryota > Metazoa > Chordata > Aves > Passeriformes > Maluridae > Malurus > Malurus melanocephalus. Next base: position 54,792 of record NW_026624185.1, read on the forward strand.
TAAAAGCAGAAGAAGGAAGCAAGGTAATGAAACAAATACAAGTTTTAATCTTGGCCAACCAAGGTACAGGGACCCATCATCACTTGTGCATTGCAGCAATTTTAAGGATGAAAAAAATCCAAAGGCTAAAATCCTGTGGCAGAAATGTTTCTTCAGAGGATAATAATAAAACTACTGCTGATTTCAATACAAGCTCAATATTTGTCATCAAGTTCTACAAATGTGTCTTTCAGTGAAGTATCTGTTTACAAGTGTATGTTCTTGCATGCTGAAGACCATAGTTATTATTTCATTATCTTCCTAGGTGTGAGACACCACTGATGGAAAAATTCTATTAATCTGATATAAATTGAGGAAAATCAAAGACTGTTACTTGGGGTTTGCAATGACCCTCACTGTACTGCAGAATAGTTTGCTACTTTTTGATCAGAAAGCCTTTTTTTGTTCCAGATTTTGACTACTTTTCTTCATCTCTTCTTGTTTCCATCTGCTTCTTTCAGCTGATGATACATTTGATTACAAAACCTTTTTTGTCAAAGTGGGTCTCAACTCCAAGTCCAAAGACCAAGTTGCCAAAGTCTTCGGAATTCTTGACCAGGACAGGAGTGGCTTTATTGAGGAAGARGAATTGAAGTAAGTAAATGAAAAAGTTACCAACAAGGTGGAGTTCTATCATGTAAAAATGCATGACGAGATCAGAAATATTCCCTTCTGTCCCTTTGGATGAGAGACAATTGTGTGTTTGTGCACCTGTGTGTGAGTGCTGCTGCTGGAGGAGCTGTAAGTCAAATAACAAAGGCAAGGCTGGATCACAGTGGGAAAACTCTGACAGCACTGAAAATACTCGTTTCATGTAGCAATAACTGACAGACTGAGAAGGTAAAAATAGCTCTGCTACAGCTGCTTTTTATTATTGTAAGATTTTTTACTAGACTGAATTCAAAGAGCCATCTTTCTCTCATCTTCCTTTCTGTCACACAAATTCTACCTTCCAGATCACATTCATCTGACTTTGAAGTTAAAAGTAAGGCTAGAGAAATTCTTGATGCTAAGAGTCTGTATCTTAGGAGAGAGAAGGAAGATAACAAGGGAGGGAAGATGAATCCTGCCACTAAAGTCAGTGTTAATTTTGCCTTTTTAATCCAATGAAACCAAGATGTCATCAAGGATTTTTTACAAGTTTTGATGCAGCATTCTCTTKCTTTCTTACCCTCACTCTCAATGAAGTTAGAGGGAGTTTTGCCATCGAAACAGTTCTCAAGAATTGAACTGTGCTTGCAATTTTACAGCTATTACCAATCCAAATTCCGTACACTTGAGTACTGTGCCTCATTTATTTGTTGTGCCACCTTTAACAGACTTTTCCTGAAGAATTTCTCAGCCAGTGCCAGAGCTCTGACTGATGCTGAGACCAAGGCGTTCCTGGCAGCAGGTGACAGTGATGGAGATGGCAAAATCGGAGTGGATGGTAAGAGTGTCCTTATTAAAAGGTTGGTAGCTCTTTGAATTTCCTAAAGGCAGCTGTAGGATCTGCCCTGCTCTTGTCTGGGATGTTCTGGGTCTGGTACTGCAGTGCTCAGAYCTGCTTGGTGTCACACAGAGGATCTGACAGCAACTGCTCTGTATTCCGCCCCTGGCTGAAGTGGTCAGTCCCTTTTCTCATTATGGAGATTTCTTCAGGACTGGAACCGAAATTCAGGCTATAATTTCACAGCWTTTTGCTAATGAATTGTGATACTATGGAACACTTAAATGCAACACTTCCTTAGCCTAAAGTATCTATTGTTATAAATACACAATGTGCTGCCTTTAGGGAATGATTATCAAAGGAAGTAGCATTAATTTCCCATTTTAACCCTAAAAATTAGGAAAGAAATTTTTGACTGTGTGATTACAAATTGAGATCCCATTTTATTTTTCTTTTTTCCTTTTTTTTCAGAGTTTCAAGCACTGGTCAAATCATAACCAGCAGTAAGATAAAAACCAAGATCTATGTGCCATAAACAACCTTTCCTATTGCAAACCTACCACTTATTTAAACATTTTGTACCCTGAAAGGCCACGAAAAATTGTTGGCAGTGATTTCATACTGCTGGAAAACATCTGAAGTAGTACAAGCACTACTTGARCCACGCTCCCAGGTGTTTTAAGCAGAAGGTCTATGCCACTGGTGGACTGAACTGGAATCCACTCTGCTCATCTGAATTTAGGGCATTACAGAAACAAACAAAAATATTAAGAGGAGAAATTAAAAGCATCTCTGTGGATCAYTGAATTTTCAATATTTGCATAAATAGCTAGCCCAGGTTGTAAAAACCCAGAATTAATAAAATGTCCGGGTGTAAAACCTGATTGTGGTAACTGGTAGCAGTGACATTCAATCAAGAGGAATATTTAATGTTTCCTAGGTTTTCCATATGTTTCCCTGTCATTCCTTATGCAACCGATAACATTTCAGAGACTAATTATATTGCAGGACCTTGCACTAATTAAGTCATCAACTTAAGATCAACTGGATCCAGGATGAATTTAGATTACTGAAATAGCAATACCTTCAAAATTCCCCGAGGAATCCTTCACCTTSCTGCCCACCCGATGGCACTATTGTTCTGCTGCAGAGGAGAAGTTACAACAGAGTTCTTTGTGCTTGAATGAATTCCTCCTGTCCCACCTGCCACTCCAGCAAAAAACACTTCGAAGAAATGAAAAGTTCCCCAGAGCTCCATCAGAGCAAACGGGGCAATGCTGCCCAAAAAATCAACATTGTGCTGCTTTTCTCCTTCTCAGCACTGAGGATATCGTAACACCCACATCTCACAGGGTGTAAAATGCATAAATGTTTGTGAGGAAAGTATAATCAGATGAAGAGTGTCATTAAAAATTGCTAAGAAATGAATCTTTTTTTCTTTGCAGACAGATTGAAATAGCAAGACAGACATAAGGAATGGGGAGAAAGCAAAAGTCTGAGTAGCTGCTCATTAACTGAAGTTCATCCATTTCATGCACTAGGCCTGGGTTGGGGTTGAAAACTATGAGTGTGATGATGTCAGCACAATTTTGTCATAGTATAAACACACAGAGCAATCAAATGTTGGGCTACAAAAATGAGCTCATTGTTAATAGTACCTAATGAAACACTGCAGTATATCAGGGTTTTGTTTTAGATGTGTGAACAAAATCAACACACAGCCAAACAGGCTTGTAAGAAATCTAGAAGGCTTTAATGAATACTCAATAAGGTGTTTATGCCCTATGCATTAGCTAAAAATGCATTTCCATTAATTCTAATGTGCCAATCAGGTCCTAAAATTGTAGAATTTTCTGTAAGAGTGAAAAAAGAATTATCCATCAAACACATTCATGAATTCAATGTCATTTCAAGAAAGCAATTTAAAAAAGAAATTTTGCAGAATTAATAACTGCGGCCTGATTGCAGGGCTAAAAGCTCTCATTATTGTCAGAAAATACTTTGTGTCTGAGCTGATTTAATGTTTTATGTTTCTATTGTACAATATGGGTCACCCAGACATTTTCAAGGATTGTACCAACATTAATGGCTAAATAAGAGAGAAAGGAACAGACAGCTCAGATAACTTCTGAGATAGCAGGCAGCTCCTTTATTTAACCACACTTACTTCCACCCTGATTAGCCTGCTAGGCCTACAAATCTAAGACAATTTCACCACTTACCATTCCATTAAGAACAGTAAAAAATTCATGACAAGGTAAGTCTGGTATCAGCTCYGGTGATCACTCCAGAAAGTTAAGAAGAGCTTGTGACTAGAGAGGTTTTTAGACCTTTCCTTCTTCCAGCATTACCACTAAGCAGATCAGTGAGAAAATGTTTTCTTGTACAAAAACACACTCACCTGCTTTCCTTTCCTCTCTGCCTCTCACTCTCMCAGGCTGTCAGGTACTGGGAAATTYCTGTAACTACTTACCAGGGGATTTAAGAAAGCTCTTCAAATTGTGTCTCAGCTGGAAAAACTGCTGCCTGATCATAAACATACATTCCCTCAAAGTGAAGAACATTCTGGAATCAGACATTTGGAGGTCTGAGACCCTAAATACRGGATTGCCTCTTGCCAACAGAATTTTGTCCCGTGCTTGGTGCACGTGTTTTAAGAGYTTGTCTGAATCGAGACCCTTGTTTCTCCTTTCTTTAGGCTGTTTCTGTTAAACAAGTGACTTTTGATGATTATTTGTGATACAGTGAACTCTAATGATAGAGTAATTTTACTTCAAACCTCACTAAGGGCTCTACACCCTCCTACTGCTGATATTAATGGCAGAAATCCACTGGAATCATTGAGGCCAGGCAGTGAACACAGAAGTAGYTGGAAGTACCTCTGTGCTATTTGGTTTATTTTACATTGTGGGGCACAGTGAAATGCAGCCATGTGCAAAAATCCTTTAGTAACATATATATATATGTAGAATATATAATATTATACATACTTTATACAGAATACATACATTATACAGTATAATACCACTGGACTTATATTTTACATGCCACAATAGGCAGCATCCAGATTATTCACAACCTGCAATATTAGGGCACAGTTATTTCTAAAACAGACAGAAAATCTGAACAATTTAGATTTTTAAAGCACTCCATCTGACGCTGTCTATAATGCAGACAGAAACATGCTAGACAATTACATTAAGGGTCAGAGACAGAAAATTGCATTACTGAGTCACAGAAGCTTTTCCAAGAGCATTTAAAGACAAACATACATCAAATGCTAGCAGAGATCTTCCAGGACAGCTTCTTAAGTGAAAAAATAAGTTTATCAGACCAGTGTCTATGAATTAGTAACAATAATTACTCAGCTACGTTAGTCTATTCTGTTATTTTCAAACAGAAATCAAATCCATTTGCACAGAATGATAAAATGAGGAAAGTTCATATGGTATTTCCCCTAATGTGAGTAAAGTACCTGTTTTCCTTTAGCTGCAAACGCACAGTGCTGCAGGATCTATSTTGTACCTTGGGTTCTACACTCCAGATCTCTGCTCAGGGCTCTGGGTAATRTCCTCTGCTGCTGCAGGGAAAGAAAGCTTTGTCACTGAGGCCTGGCTTTCCTGCTTCATCACAGTAATGCACAGGACCAAAAAAAACCAAGAACTACAGCATGTGCTCAAACTTCTCTGTTAAAATAGGTAAAATACTACAGCCCAAGCAACAATTCCAATTAAACATTATGGTGATCTGTATGGTTAAAGCATGTGCCCTAAGAGACAGCTTGAGGTGGCAGATAGAATTCATTTTGTTGTAAMGGTCCTKTTCAATGATCATAGCTGGAAACACCTAAGATTCTCTGCCATCAGCACCCAGACATCAACACTGCTATCAAACACAGAGGTTACTGAGTATCTATTTTAGTGACTCCCAAACTCATTACAAAGGCAGAATCTGTTATCCAGGATCAGGATACAATTGGCCCTGACACAAGCAGGGCTGAAAGATGGAGTTGTGTGGGTTTGAGAGCAGCTGCTGCAGCATCTCTTTACACTGTTGTAGTTGGTCTCAGGTTAACACCTCTCCTCTGATCTCACCTGAGACAACTGCTGATGTTTCTTTTGCATCTGCTCAAAGTCATGGCTTTGGTTGATTGCCACTGCTAATTAACTCTGCACTTCATGCCAAACAGAACACAAAGGCTRCAAGACTAGTCCACAACCTGTCAACGATTTACCAAAACACAACTTTCTTCTGATTCTTAGAGAAGTAAGTAGCCCTTGATTTGAAGACAATTGTTTTATATATTTAGATTCCTAGCAAGAACTTATCAATGTCCTGTATGTCTCAGAACCACACCTTCAAGTTTAATTCTGAAATTCTAAAAACAAACAAAAAACTGCTTTAGTATTATTTAATAATGATACCTCAGGTGAAAACAACAGTAGGTATACAAGTTATATAAATATTCAGATGATCAACACAATAGAAATTTCAGATGTCTCTAATAGAGCAAAGAAGAACCCCAAAACCAACCAACCAACCAAAAGTTATTTTTTCTTGAATTTCATAGGAACAAATGTTAAACATTCCTGGAAACTGCAATACTCCGATTCTCTGCCAGAATTTGCACTATTGTTAACTGAACATTATTTAGCAGCTGTTGCTCTGGTTGAATTATTAGGGATTTTCCTTATAATGTTACATTGTTTGCATAACATCTTTTTAAAAACTGCTTTAATATTATTTAATGATACCTCAGGTGAAAACAACGTATACAAGTTATATAAATATTCAGATGATCAACACAATAGAAATTTCAGATGTCTCTAACAGAGCAAAGAAGAATCCCAAAACCAACTAACTAACCAAAAGTTATTTTTTCTTGAATTTCATAGGAACAAATGCTAAACATTCCTGGAAACTGCAATACTCGGATTCTCTGCCAGAATTATTCTGGTTGAATTATTAGGGATTTTCCTTATAGTGTTACATTGTTTGCATAACATCTTTTTAAAAACTGCTTTWATAGATCTCCGTTTTTGAACGCATAAAGTAATAACAGCCACCTAAGTAAACACATACCCCAGAAATAAGGAAAACATGCTGATAGTTCACAGTAAAATAGATTATCTCATTAAAACATCCCTTTATATACTAATCCCTGATTACTGTATTCTAATTGTAGTGGAGGGAAACCTGTACTTCAGATGAAGTATCATTAATAAATAAATAAAACCCAGTAACCCTAGATTCCCACCTGTATCRATGTACAGTGACATCAACTTGATTCTGAAATTCAGCTCTTTTAGGCTTTTGTAAACCATCTTTCAGCCAGGATTAGCATCACTTTTGTTGTCAGTGTTGAATTTCAAACATTAAAAGATCCCTTCAAAAGCAATCATAGCAATTATCTCACTTTTATTTGAGATTATATGCTAATATAATACTAATTCTGGCTCTTTACTGCTGTTGAATACACATAAAACCAGCTCAGCACTCAGTGTGCCATGGCAGAGTGTACGAGGTAACCAGATGTCATTCTTTAAATMTTTGGTGTTTATATTTTAATGCAATGTCCAAATGAGCTGCAGACACATTCTGAGCTTGAGCTCACCTTRATCTTCCTCCACTTCATTTAATTTCCCTCGTTTTCATTCGCTGTCAAKAATTAGTGTTTTATGGCAAGTCAAACACAAACAAAGAGAGGAGTTCCATGAGYATTGTGTGGGAGCCAGCAGAAATAACGGAAGTCTCCTAGAAAGGAACATTTATGGCMCTATCACAGAGAACTGAAAAAACCCTTTTCTCTAGAAACATCTTGGCAGTAAAAAAGAACCCCTCTGTCCATATTAACTTGAGATGATCATAAAGGAGAAAATACAACAGAGTGTAAAACGGTACCTAAGAGGATGAAACTTATTCCAGGATGATTCTGGAGAAAGCACACTATGAACTTCATTCCCACTGCCACTGCCTGACAGACCATAATACCATGGGAATGTCAGGCAAAAAGAAACACGAATGTATGATCCTGAAGGAAGAAGATAAAGGAAAGAACACCAAAGTGATCAGCCCTTCAGCCTGTACAAAYCAGCACTGTTTAATTGGTTTTAATCAGACCATACTAATTTGCAGCAGCCCAGGGTTCTTAGGTTTAACAGGAAAGCTGAAGTTCCTGTTCACTATAACCATTTTYGTGCTGGAAGCAATAGAAGCAGCATTTGTTTGTTCCWGGACAGGTGGTATTCAGGACTGAARGTAAGTCTGATTATTTGTGATTTATGTCACCTTCCTTTGTGCACAGAAGAGGTAGCAAAAAGGGGAAAGTATCATGAAATTATGTCTGCTTTTTGTGTTTCTTAGACCTCGTATTCCTCTATCCAAACAGTGCTATGGAACAATTGCTATAATTGTTAGTTTGTTCACTGTCATTAAACCAAGCAGGAGTAAACCCACCATACCCATTAACTTCCACCAATATATTTATTACTCTGCTCYACAGTATAATTTGGAACTGTTGCTACTATAAAAATACTACCTCTTGGGCATACCATGCTATTTCCATTAATTAAAAAAAAAGACAGTGCTCATGTATTAAGAGAACATCAGTTTAGATACCACAATTGATTATTACACAATAAATACTAACCAAAATATGTGTGAGTTTTAATGGTCTTCATCCTAGCCATATAAACTCGTTTAAAGATGGACACAAGTTTTTGTYTGAGAAGGAAAATCTCCTTATCTGCTGTTACAAATTTTCTTCAGGTTTTTTTTGTTCCAAGAGTAATACTCCTGAAATACATAATAAACTCTCACTTATTTATATCTACAATTAAAATTTCATTATTAATGAAATAGATTGTGAGAATGTGTTTTATACAATGTGTATAAAACTATTTCCATACTAACAAAATCTGATTCCTGCAACATAAGAGACCTTTCTACAACTTGTAAGTCTGTTATTGATTTCATGTAATTGAAAATTTTWAAAATAGATTATTTGGTAGAGCACCTGATTGTACATAATCTTCCAAGCAATACTGACAACAAGATCAGTTTATTCAGCTTTACCTAGTTCAGTTTTCTGTCACTGAAAGCATTGGTTKCTGTTTCTGTAACTCAGAAAATGGTCAGGAAATACAAAATGAAGCTTACTGTAGAAAGATCATCCAAATTAGCAAATGCTTTCCTCTACCCTAGTGACAAGTTATCTTTGTCAGAATGGCACATTGTCACCTCTGATCTTTCAYCTCCAACCTCCTTTATACATTCCAAAGGATCAACAGCCTCAGGGAAAACAAATTCATTTCTTTCCATAAGGGTTTGGCTGCTGGCGTCATCTTCCCAAGTGACTTCTGGGAGCAGAGGTTACCTGTGAAGGTTCTTGGAGACTGAAAGGCTGTTTTGTTGGCAGACTTGTACTTAATATAACAATAGTGAACTTATTTTTAAAAAAACCTGTTCTTTTTGTCCATATTGTCTTAGGATATAAATAGAAAGAAAAGTTTAATTAGTTAAGGAAGAAATTTGAGCCAGGTCTCAATTCAAACATTTGATCCATGAAAGTGTAACCTAAGGAGTGGTTATTGTCACCTTTTGAATCCTTTATAAGACAGTGGCAAGCCAGAGCCAACATTACTATTTTGCCTGGTATCTCCTCAGCTATTTTTCCTTTACTTAGCTGAGAAAACTCTAAAGGTGAGCAACTGACTTGAGATTAATTAAATAAAATTACTGTGCAGAGCTGCACCAGTAGTAAGTACAATAACCATTATTCTAAGATTTTTATTTTAATTGATGGAATTACATMTGGATGGACTTTATATAGATAAGTATCAGTTTTCTTTTTATTCTTCAGAGCTGTTGGGGAGACAATAGAAGCAAATTTTCTTACCTTTCCTTTTCCAACTGCATATATTGTTACTTKAATTGCCAGATTCTGTGCTTTCCAGTAAGACTATTTATTAGATTAATGCTTACAGAGAGTTTTATAATGTGCTCTATTTACATAGGCTGCAGGTAAATGATAAAAAATTGATCATCAACTCACAAAATGGTTAATGTAATCCATCTCATTAAAAAGTATTATTTCTGCACTGCTATTTTTAAGGAAGCAATGCACTAAATCTTGTAATTTGTTAAGGAATAGCAGAGATGCTGCTTTGATCAATTAGATTAATGTACTCTTGTTGACCTTTGAGTCTTCTTCAAAACATGGAAAAACCCGATTTGTTGTAAGATGTATTTGCATTTCAAAACTCTGTTTGCAATGTACTACTTTCCACAGGTTTAAAATGAGCCTTACAGACCTCCTAAGCCCCTCTGACATCGCTGCTGCTCTGCGGGACTGCCAAGGTAAGAAAACAATTMAAACTCTCAAATTCTGTATTATATGTAACCCATGGCAAGTTCAACTCAGTTCCAAAGAATACTGAACAAGGGCATACTTTAAACAGATTTCTGTAATCTCTTTACTCAGTTGTCACAGTATGTTTGTCCATAACTGGTTTATATTATCAGTTTGGAGCTTATCCCCACACGGTTTTGTTGGATGTTTAGGAGGGTATGGGGCAGTATTGAGAATTCATTCACTATTTGACAAGCTTCACCTACTGATCATGTTTAGAACAATTAAAATGTAACAAAGTATCATCCTCAGACCATTTAGGAAGAGTGAACRCAGTGGTCTGGGGTTAATTTCTTTATTAATTTATTTTCAGCTCCAGATTCCTTTAGTCCCAAAAAATTCTTTCAGATCAGTGGGATGTCTAAAAAGAGTAGCAGCCAGCTCAAGGAGATCTTCCGGATTCTCGACAATGATCAAAGTGGCTTTATTGAAGAAGATGAGCTCAAGTAAGAACTTTGTTATCTACTTGGAGGCTATCAAAAAAGTCAGCACTTTTTCCATTCCAGAACTTTCAGTAAATGTGAACAGAATTTTTATAAATGTTGATAAAAACTTCAGCAGATTGTGAAATGTGTATTTAAATAGACAATCTCTACAGAGAGAAGCAATTTAGTAATACCTGCCTTTTATGCTCAGTATAGAAAAAAAAAGAGCTCTCTGGGGCTCAATTTCTATAGCACACAGATCAAGGTTGCATTTACAAGCAGAAATAAATAAAACTAAGAGTTAGCTTGTCAAACAAAGCAGTGTTTGAAGGACTTGGCTATTGTGGTCAATTATTTGGAGATAGCTATCTGTTTGATTATAGAACAAGCATAACAAATACTATGGTATGAAAATCTAAATGAAAGTTGTTTCCTTCCAAGGTATTTCCTTCAGAGGTTCGAGTGTGGAGCCAGAGTGTTAACCAGCTCAGAAACCAAGACCTTCTTGGCAGCTGCAGATCACGATGGCGATGGCAAAATCGGGGCTGAAGGTATTAACTACTTTAAATACAGAATGAGGCACCTCAGGATGTTTGTAGTGGTGGAGGATTCTAGTTTTTGTTGATGGTACATTAATGTACCTCAGTGATTTTACTGAAAGCCTTGACTAGCAACCTGTTGAAGGGTGGAAATGGTCCCTGATCTTACAGGTTCAACTCCTTTTGCATGAGCAAGTAAAAAACCCTAAGGAACTTTCCTGCTGCCACTCACTCCCMTATTTCCAGTTGCTCTGAAATGAACTGYYCCTTATTTCTCCTCCCACTCACTCKAATGTCAGGCAGCACTGGCATCACTTGGAATACACAAATGTAAAATCAAGGACAAAGAASCAGCTGTACACAAGAGAACAAACAGCTCATACATCAGCTCTKTTCCTGCAGCTATTGGCCCAGAGAAATTCCACTAGGCACTGAAATCATTCTCAATATCCCCGTGCAGTTCCATATTTGTTTTGCATGATAAGGAGAACAAAATGATCAAGTGTCACTACCCYGATACAAGATCCCACAAAAGGATCTGCAGAGGGATGGATGCTATTTATCTTCAGTGGCAGATTAAGGAGCAGGTAGRAAGGAGCAGCTGATTTAGGGTATGGCACACTGCACTCACCGTGTGGAAATACTCGTGTGATTTAATGGCCAGAAAGCTCCTGATCTCCTCATTCCATGTTTCTGTGCCTGTTTTGAAGACAAAGCACACACACAAAAGGCCTGCAGCTAATGGCAGCTCACCCCACGAGAGCACTGAGCTGCCTAGACAAGCATGAAAGGGGCTTAGGGAATAGCACGCAGGGAATGTGCTGGCATGCAGATTCCCCAGCTCACTGCAGCAGCAGGACAGAACTCTTGTGTTCCTTTCTTTGGAAGGAATGAAATCCAGTTCCTTAGGAACTATGCCAGAATAAACACACATGATTGATGAAGCAATCTGTATATTAATACAGTCACTCAGGGATGGGACTGATCAGAKACTCTAATTCATGAAGGCCAAATATTTAAAAGATCTTTAAAATAAYAGTATCTTGTTGCACAACTCAACACTCCAGGATCATACTGCATGGAACTGCACAATACTTTTAGTTTTAGACCGTGCTCTAAATCAACACCTCTCGAAGTCTGAAGCGTTACAAACAGCTAATAAAACACATGGACTTACTTTTCATTTTTTTTTAACTTTCTTAACTATTTCTTACTAAATTCCATATAATCCACCCATTATTTTTGCCTAAGATCAGTATTGTGCACAGAGAAGGACAAAACTACCCTGAGTATTTAATTATTCCCTGTAAGTGACAGCAAAACACTGACTTTCCCYGTGTTGTTTAGGAAAGGATGCTTAGGTGACACCTCTCATCCACACATTTCTTCTCTGGTCATCWATCAGATAACGTTTATCTGTTCCTTCCTATTTGAAATCTCTTGATAAGCCACTAATCTTTTACTCCTAATCATTCATTCCATGCTAATATTTCTTTCATGAAAATATTCTCTTATTTTTCACAGAATTCCAGGAAATGGTGCAGGCCTAGAGGTTCAAAAGGACCAAACAAGATAGAATTGGGATGAATCTGCACAAAACACTCCAAAACCTTGAAAATCGGGAGTCCCTTATTTATCTTGACAGTGTCTGTTATTTTTTTCACTGCCTTAGCAACATTATAAAACACTGATTACTGATTTTTTGTCATTGTGTGGACTATTTACCATGTTCTAACTTCTATTTTAGCAGACACTTCCCTTAAAAATATCCAATAAAAATTAATCATATACTGTAGCCTGTGTCTGKTTTTTTGACTCCTAAATTGAAACATGAGAATTCTTAAACCAGAAGTGTTAATCCCTCCAAGATCTTGAACTTATCAGATATTCATATATGGAACATCTTTTGAAATTAGTGGGAGTTCTGTTTACAATATGCCTTCTGGATTAAGCTTAAGTTCTCGGAAAACTCAGATCTTCATCAAAGACCAGGACCTCAGATACATTTGAGAGATAAGTGAGGATAAAATCTCCCTCTGACTTCCAAGTGAAAAGCAGTCATCTATTTTTTGCCTAAGAAATGCTTCTGCATGAAATTGCTGCCGTTTCAAACCACTCTTTTACCTCACCAAAAACCACCAAACCCAGAAGTGAAGTGTTTCTGAGATAATCAGAGTCCATASAGTTAATGCTTCCATATGCTGGGCCTTTGCTCTCTCCCAGTCTGCGTTGCAAACCCAACAAAACACTACTTGAAAAAAATCTGTTGCTTAAAACATTCTCATCATCAAAGCAAAAGCAGTTAAATAAACTAAAATTCTCCTGTACTCATTGTGGAGAAAGAGTTCACGCACTTCTTAGTGTTATGAAATATGCTCTAGAGTATAAATTTCTAGAGTATCTAGATTTAAACAGAACTATTCAGATTTACACAAGCCGAGGGTYTGACCCATGAGGAACTGACCCATGGCCATTCTCAGGGCATAAGACAGATGTCACAGGATAGTCACAAGAAATAAAGTGTGTTCCTGGCAATGAAATCAGGCTGATGACAGAAGGGTCTTGGAGTAGTTCACATGTAAGTAACAGACAAACTGCTCTCCATTTCACTGACAATTAAGTGTCCTGACCTTGAATAATMATGTTACATCAGGCAGGCAAATGCCAGTAAAATAAAGGATTTTCCAGATGATGTTGCACTCTGAATTCTAGTTCCTCTCAATGTCTCAGCCTTTGCACTGTGGACCTTGACAAAGAAACCCAGAGGCAAAGTACAAATTCTGTTATTCTCCACTTAGATGCAACAGGCTGCTGGAGAAGGTCACCAAACAGAAAAAATATACTTGCTCTACTCAAGATATTCTGAGATCTCTCAAACATCCAAAATATTGCAGTTMAAGAATCTTTCCATGCTTTCCATGAGGAAAAAGGTACCTTAAAAATCACARTAGTATAGCACCTACCCCAGCAGATTTAAGGAAAGGGAAACTTRTTGACTTGTAGGAAGAACCATTTAAAGTTAAAACATCTTACTACTTGTACATTGCATGCTACAATTATTCACTAGACACAAGCACTATAAAAATGTTTTTAGAAAACACCAGAATACTTATGATTCCACCAAAATACAGGTCTCCAGAGTTCTASTCCATGTTCACATTATGTACCACCTAATGTGGCACTTTGTGCCAGCCTACCCTGTCTGTGAACAGTTAAAAGAATAAACAACCGTTACTCAACCTCTAAGCACAAAAATTGCCATGCCTTACATATGATGAACTGTGACATCATTCTCAATGCAATTCTCACTTCTTGCAGTGCTCAGAAGGGCAATAATTAACATAATAATATAATTCATCTTCAGAGCTGAAATCCTTCCAACTGCCTAGCCCCTTCCTCATCCTGCCTTCCCAGCTTCTCTTTCACACATTCTACAGASCCAGGCTAGTAAYACTAYACAAACAAAACCATTTCARTATCTCAAGTTTTGCATGAAAGCAGTTTTTTAATTGCCGCTCAGGAACCTTGTACTCTCAATCACAACCCAAGCTAGTGCAAAGTTCCTGTCTTCCTTTATGAAATCTCTGGTCCTGCAAAATAAATGCATCCATTATTAAACCATTACTCACCACGACACTCCCAGWGCTGCTCACATTGCCTGACATCACACTCGCAGCAGTTTGGGGGAGATGAAGGCTGTTTTAGCAGCAGCCCTGCTGCAGCTGCACTGTTGTGTTTTCCCACACAGCTCTCAGGCCTGTTGCAGCGCTAACAAAGCGCGCAGACCGCGGATACACAGGCATTGTGCTTTTTGCTGGATCACAGCATTATTTTGTAATTTATTTGCTAAACTAATCCCAAACTGCTGAGTCTACGCATTTGTTAACACATTTAGAGCACATACTGTCAATGGAACAGCTATTTGAGCTGTCAGCTGTATTTATTTAAAGCTGTCAGCTCTAACACCCAGAGTGATTTATAGTATACCTTTCTGTGAAGTCTGCTACTACACAGCTGACGGAAGTGCTCAAAATAGTATCCAGAAATAGGCTCAACAAACCAAAACRTATGTGTACACAATCCGATTTCTTACTCCTATATATTTTTCAAAATAAATTAGAAAGCACTCGTAAAGTTGTTAATTGTTTGTCCCTTGATGCAGGGGTTGTCCTGCAAATTCCCAATGTACTTATGCAGCAGTTTAATTTTACATAATCATGGGCTAGGAATCACATTTCAAACTCGGGGTGATCTGATGCCACTTTGCAAATGTCAAGGTGTGGTGTTACTGCACATACAATTAAGAAGATGGGATGAAATTGGAACCACAATCGAAGTTTCTTCATGCCCTGTTAATGTGTACATTAGAAATGTAATAATTTAATTGAATCTGATATCACTTGCTCTTTGTAGATTCTCACAAATACACCCACCAAAAGCAATTCTGCACTGAGCAGAATTATACGTTAGCAATCACTACACATACRTTAATTCCCTTCCTAGGGAAAGCAGGACATGGAAACACCTTCCTCAGYACTCCCCATTTCCAGTGAGTACCCAGCCACCAACTCCATGTACCTCCACAATATATCCYTTGCATMARTGTTTGCATTGCAGCAGTAAACAGYCAYCCCAGCCACAGCCCAGGATCTCCATCTGGCTAAGTCTGAACTAACACACACCTAAAATTTCAACCAACACRAGCAAAACCTACAGTYRCTGCAGTTTTATCATTTCTTTGGTAAGAAATTACTTAACTTGACAATCAATTTTAAGAATTTCACTGCTTTAAGTGAGTAGTATAAGCAAATCAACCTCCCCTCTGGTCTGATCACCACCTCACCCCTGCTTGCAGTGGAGCACAAGCAAGGAGGGGAACTTTGCTTCTTTTTTTGATTTATTCATCCTGACTGGATGTTCCCAGAAACAATCTCAAGTGTGCAGCAGCCTTCAAATAGACAGACCACAATGAAAGGGCTCTCCTGCACACACTGCTGAATTTTAGCTCAGAGCTGTAGGGTGAGAAAAAAGGATTACTGGATGTAGATATCTCATCCTGACACATTTGGCCTGTTCCTTCCTCAGATCCAGCTCAAGGAAACGCTGGGGAGCTCAGCACAGCAGGCCTTCCCTCATCCTCCTTTGCTGGCAAGCAGAAGGAGTCATCTGCTGCCTTGGCCTCTCTGAAAACACCATGAAATGATAAAGCAGATTCCCTCWGCAGCTTTGGAAACATTTCCTACAGCTATGATTTGGCCAGCACGGTCTGGAGATGCTCTGTCTGTGGTGCAGCTCAGCCTGTTGTGTCACTCCTGCATGTCCAGGCCACACAGGAGGAGCTCAGCTCTTGAGAGGTTTGGGTTAAACACCATCTGTGCGGGCAGGAAAGGTGACAGCCAAGGTGGAGGTGATCTCTGCACCCACTCTGTGGAAAGGAGCCTGCAGATATGAACTCACATGAACTCACATATCCAAACTGGGAGGGTCCAGCACAGCCAGGGGAGGTGAGCCAGCACCTCTATTTCATATCTCCTCTCACACAAGGCATTGGCCTCCTCCACGCCAGCTTCTGGGAGGGTTTGCAGCCATGGCACAAGGCAGGAGGGATGGGATGGAGCCAGCTCACAAAAGTGATGGATCTCTTACCATGTRGCCATTTTTACTTCCAGTGTAGCTCACACTGAATTCTATGGGAATTGGATGGGAATTGGAAAGTAATAGAAAAGCTTATTTTATTAGTTAAATACCACTATCTTAAATCTACCAGACAGAAAACTGAAAAATAATCAGAATAGATGTACTGTATCTATTTATGGTGAAAGGATTACCTGCACTAAGTGATGCTGCATGTTGGTTCCTTCAGCTAACTCAGTCTCATCTTTCAAAACTTGGATTCTACCTCTAAAAATAAAGCGTTTCTTCTTTTTCCAGGTGCCAGGCAGCTCTGAACGAGCCAGAGGGGGGTGARCCGATGGTGGTTTTGCGTTTCGAGCAGGGGTGCAATGGCCAGAGCTCCCTGCCTGAGGAGGGGATGGCGGGCAGGGCTGTGCGGGAACCCGGCAGGAATCGCGGGCCCTGGGATGAGGGAACACCGGGCACAGTCTATGGCTGAGGGAAACCGGGCACAGGCTCGGGGTGAGGGAACACCGGGCACAGGCTATGGCTGAGGGGAACGGGGCACAGGCTCGGGAACACCGGGCACAGGCTCGGGAGCACCGGCACAGTCTATGGCTGAGGGGAACCCAGCATGACTCCTCGCTGAGGGAGCGCTGGGCACGGCCTATGGCTGAGGGAAACCGGGCACAGGCTCGGGATGAGGGAACACCGGGCACAGTCTATGGCTGAGGGAACACCGGGCACAGGCTCGGGATGAGGAAACGCCGGCCCCGGATAATGGCTGAGGGAAACCCAGCATGACTCCTCGCTGAGGGAGCGCCGGGCAGAGGCTCTGACCGAGGAAATGCTCCGCACAGGCTCTGGCCGAGAGAACGCCGGGCACGGCCTCTTGCTGAGGGAACGCCGGGCACGGCCTATGGCTGAGGCAAATAGGGCCCGGACTATGGCTGAGGAGAACCCGGCACGGCCTCTCTCTGAGGCACCGCGGGTTCCCGCAGCCCTCAGGCCCGTGCCGGGACTGCCCCGCCCGCCGTTCCCGTGGCCGCCGCTGGGGGCGCTGCGCGGAGCCCGGGCCGGGAGCGCTTCCGGGGCGCGGGGGCGGAACCGCGGCGGGGCCGCTGGAAGCGCGGCGGGGCCGTGGAAGCGCGGCGGGGCCGGGGCCGTGGAAGCGCGGCGGGGCCGGGGCCGGTGCCGGTGCCGCGGCCGCCTGGGGCCGATCCCCGATGGTGTCTGGCGGCTGCCGGCCCCAGGCTCAGGATGGCGTCGGCGGCGGGGGCGGCCGGCCAGGAGAAGCAGCTCGCTCCGACCCTCCTTAGTTTCTTCATCTACAACCCAAAGCTGGGGCCCAAAGAGGGAGAGGTACCGGGGGTGTTTSGCGGCCGGGGGTGCGGGGAAGGCGCGGCGCTGTCCCTGCGGAGCGGCTCCGGACAAAGGCGGTCACAGCTGCGGCTGTTCCGGCCCGCGCCCGCCGCATCCGCACCCGCACCGCAGCGGGGTTCGGTACCAGCGGGGCCGGGGACACCGCCRCCCCCATCGCGGTCTGTCTGTGCTTCAGAGCGAAAAGAAACACTAACCGGAGGTGTTGTCAGCAGCAGGGCTTGGGTTGTAAATGGGGAACCGGACAGTCAGTAACTATGTTCTACTGATGCTTTAAGTTTCTCTAAAAATAACTTTCTCGATGCAATATGGTAGAAAGGTTACTGTTTAGCTTAGTTACATTCAAGTGACTGCTAGTGTTTATTCGCTATTGTGCTCCTTAGTAAAAGAAAGTCAAGAAGCTCCATCGCTAGCCTTAGGTAACAGCTTTAGGKAACATGTGTGGTTCATGTGATAATCTTCAGCTTTCAGAGTTTTTGAACAGAGCAGTGTACTTACATTGTTAGCAATGACAGGATGAGGAGCTGAGCGTGCCCTCAACACGCTCCTGGGTGACTCCAGACCGAGGGAAGCTCTTGTTCCACTGGAGGATGAGGTTTGCTGTTCGGAGGGACCCTCGGCAAGCTGGGATCYGGTGGAGCTCAGCAAAATCCCGATGTGGGCTGGAATAATCCGCCTCACCGTGRCACGTCGGGGGCGAGTGGTTGGGAGCAGCTCTGCAGAACAGGACCAAGGAGTCTGTGAACAACAGGTCCTGCGTGAATCAGCAGCGAGGGAGGGTGGCTCAGCAGGTCCGGCCGAGCCAATGCTTCCCCTCTGTCCAGCACATGTGAKACTGGCAAAAAAAATACTGGCAAACTGAAATAGTCCAGTGGAGAACTCCTGAGCCACTCTGTGGGATGCAGGGGAGCCTTGGAGAGCTGTATTTTTGCAGCCTGGAGAAGAGACAATGTAGAGGGGGGCAGAGGGCAGTCTCACCTGCCTAAAGGATGGAGCCAGGTTCTTGAAGTGAAAGAATGAGGATGGATGAAGGGAAATTCTGACAAGATAGAAAAAGAAAAAAGTCTTCACAGTGAAGTGATCTAACATGGGAGCCAGGCTGGAAAGTTGTGGAATTTCCATCTCTGGAGGTATTGAACACATGACTGGACARGGCCTGGAGCAATCTGAGCTGCCTTTGAAGCTTGGCATGCTTTGAGCTGGCTTTGAAGCTCTCCTGGCTTTGAACAGGCTGAGAAGTGACTGGGGCCTGTGATTTCAATAGCCTTCAATTTATAAAGTRCTTTGAGATATCATGGGATGACTGACTGCCTAAGTGTGCTTAAATATGCCTTTTATTCATTATTGCAGAAGCCCATTTTGGTACAAAATAAAATTCTGCTWAAGTAATTATGGGATTAAAAAACAAGCAAACCATGAAATCAGCATTCTTTCGTTCTGTTAAAATGCATTTGCTTGGATTCTTTTTTTTTTAATTTTAGGAAGAAAAGAAGATTCTCTTCTATCACCCAAATGAAGTAGAAAAGAATGAAAAAATCAGAAATGTGGGGCTRTGTGAAGCTATAGTGCAGTTCACGAGGTAGGAAGTCTGATTGCATGGCTCATTTAAAGCTCTCAGTCATTATCTTCTTGTTGTGAGTGTGTATAAATATCCATATCTACATGTATGTTTTCTTTGCAGGACCTTTAGCCCAACAAAACCTGCAAAATCCCTGCACACGCAGAAGAACAGACAATTTTTCCATGAACCTGAAGAAAACTTCTGGATGGTCATGGTACTTATGCACGTGATAATGCACATTCCTAAACCACTGTTCTGCAATGCTCTCAATGCATTCTGCATTGTCTAATACCAGCCTGTTCCACTTCCTAGGTTGTACGAAATCCCATCATAGAAAAACACAAAGATGGAAAGCCAGTCTATGAATATCAGGAAGAAGAATTGCTGGTAATAMTGAACTGAATGATTTATGTTGTATTTTAAGAGTATTTCCAGAAATATCTTAGTTTGATTCTTCTAGAACTGCTGTCAGATTGATTTTATATATATATCTACATCTGTCTTCATAAACGGAAACAGGGCAAAGTACYTTTCAGTAAAGTTTAAAGAAGAGCACAAGATAAAGAATTATCCAGAAAACAGTTCAAGATTATTCAATAAAAGCTGTGAAATATACAGCTKTGAGACTTTTAGCTTGGAGTAGGTRAACATTTCTTAGGATCTGTGTGTTTAATGAAATTCTTAAATCTATGTGTTTTTATTAGGTGTAAGTATACWTATTACTACTTTCTTAAGACTGCTAATAATGAAAAAAACAAAAAAGCTCATAACTATGATGGAATTTCTTGTCCAAGCTGCAGTATTATTAGGTTTGTTCAATTGTATACAGTTCTTAAGGTGCTTTTGGTACCAAATGTGAGGGGCTAAAGGACTCCCTTTATTGAAATCATACTTTATAAGTACAAAGACATKTTTAGATGCTGACTGAAAATGCTGTTTAACTTTTCAGAGGTTGAT
This sequence comes from Malurus melanocephalus, assembly GCF_030028575.1. NCBI lineage: Eukaryota > Metazoa > Chordata > Aves > Passeriformes > Maluridae > Malurus > Malurus melanocephalus. Next base: position 75,145 of record NW_026624185.1, read on the forward strand.
TTCTCCAATTTGTGTCTTTTCTTTGAAAACACATGTTATGTTTAGCTCATCCAGAATGGTTGTAATTGTGTCTCTGCTCTCTCTCCTGCAGGACAAGGTTTATAGTTCAGTCCTGCAGCAGTGCTACAGCATGTACAAGGTAGGGTTAATCCTAGAGGCTCCTTTTGCAAAACAAGAGTGTGAGATACTTCAACAACACAGAAATATTCTGCCTGGGCTGTGCAAATCTATATACCTGGATTGTGCAAATATATATATACCTGGACTGTGCAAATCTAAATGTTTTTCCAGTAAAATGGAATACATTTGGATTGATGTGGAGTATATTRAGGAATGGGAACTGTACTGTAATTAGCTATATTCATAGCCAAGTTACAAGAAAGTACTGCAAATTATTACCCAACTAACTGGTTGGTTTTTTTCTTTAAACTCTTAGCTTTTCAATGGCACTTTCCTGAGAGCCATGGAAGATGGGGGTGTGAAAGTTCTAAAGGAGAGACTAGAGAAATTCTTCCATCGGGTAAGACCTTGTTTTTCCTGTGCATACAGTGTGATTCTGCACGAGGAAATAAAATGAAAAAAAAAGTGGCAGCAGTGTGACTATAAAACACAAGGGGTGGAAAAGATGTAGAGTCAACACAACGTATCTGGTTACTCATTTTGTCAAATACTTCCTGCTGCTTCTGACAGAGTAGCTTCTCTAAGAGGAGTTGAACCACAAGCACGGTAACAGTTTGATGGAACAACTGAACTTTTGGCTCTTTTTTTCTGATGGAATTGTGTTCCTTCTTTTAAAATTCTGCATTAATTTTGAATTGGCTATTGTGATAGAAACTTGAAAGCTGTGACAGAGATCTGTCACCCTGTTTGTCTGCATTACCTGGGAGTGCTTGGGAATGGGAAGTGACTGTAGAGGGAGCCATTGAATAAAGCATCTTTCACAAACCACATTTGAAATCTCCTGCTAAAGGTTACAATCTATCAAGAAAGTGAATAATAGAAATTATTTATTCCATTGCACATTGAAAGCTAATTATCTATTCCTACAGTTAACTCTGAAATTAAATATTAGTACGAAAGGCTTTGCTTTCTTATACWCTCAAAAGATTTTGAACTTTTCTTTAAAAGCTGCTGTCATAATGAGTAAATAAAAGCAAAGTGATGCCTGGAATCATATTCACACACTCACACATGAATCACAGAATGSTTAAAGGGATCTTTTTTCTTTGACTGTTAGTCCAAATAATTGAGGATTAGACTCAAATTTGTCCTTTAAATCTATATATTGGCAGTTTTCTGAATTCTAGAAGCCAACTGTCATTGTTCTTTCAGTACTTGCAGACACTGCACTTACAGTCTTGTGATCTGCTGGATGTGTTTTGTGGAATCAGCTTCTTTCCKCTGGATAAAATGACTTACTTGAAAATTCAGTCATTTATTAATAGGATGGAAGAAAGCCTGAGCATAGTCAAGTACACTGCATTTCTCTACAATGACCAGCTTATCTGGTAGGTTCTTCAGTAATTCTTTTGTGTGTCTTCARTTTCTAATCCTGTGATGTCATAATTGAAAAGCTTTTAAATCAGTGACAGARTTGGATGAAAATGAGCAAACATGGCTCAGGCTACCATTCACAAAGAAAGGCATTGGTCTGCACTGGTTAGAGGAAAATGTGTCATCTGGACTGCAGCACAAGCCTAATCTGTTTCTTTTTYCCTACAATGTTCTAGGAGTGGACTGGAACAAGATGACATGAGAATTTTGTACAAATATCTGACAACATCTCTGTTTCCAAGGCACATGGAGCCTGAGGTATGGGCTGGGGGATTTTGGGAGGGGAGGGGTTTGACTGGTTTTAGGTTTTTCTGCCTGTTGATCTGGTATTAAAGGCTAAAATACCAAAGAGAAATACATGTCTCCTCTCTGGCTCTAAACTGGCTTTTCTTGTGTGTTCTTCTTCCCTTCAGTTAGCAGGAAGAGATTCTCCCATCCGTGCAGAAATGCCAGGAAATCTCCAACACTATGGAAGGTGGGTCTTGTTTTACTGTCACCATCTRCTGGGCCTTCCCCCCAAGGCAGAATATCTGGGAGGARYGTGTRTATTTTGAGTACATACTCCACARTTCATTCCAGAGGGTTGCACAGTARTTGGTGCAGTGTAAAACTCARCCCCTRGAAAAAAAGGGAAATGCTTCATTAACATGACTGCATATTTAATTTTCTTCTCATTGTTCTTAATGCACTGTATGACAAATTTGGGAATTGCTCCAGTCATTTCAGTCAAGAACTCCAGACAGAGGTGTAGATTTAATYTAAGATTTGTCTGTTTGTTTTTCCTCTGTACTCAGCACGTCAGTGGGGAATTCTGTACTTAAACAGGTTGGTGACATTGAGTAACTGTGGGTTTGGACATCCTTAATCCTGAGAATTCCTAATTGCAAGTTTGGAGAACATCTGTCAGATTCAAGGAACTGAAATACAAGAATTCATCACATCTGATAATTCTGTTGAATTATTTTCTAGGTTTCTTACTGGACCTTTAAATCTTAATGATCCAGAAACAAAATGCCGTTTCCCCAAAATATTTGTGAACACTGATGACACTTATGAAGAGCTTCACTTAATTGTTTATAAGGTATCACAGTTTCCTYTGCAATTACTCCACAGAATTAGGCATCTCTAAGCAATGAAGATGATAATGATGTGAAGTACTTAATTTATAAAAAGGTGCACGAATCAGGCCAGGTTAAAGCAAAGAGACACAAAACTGGTATTTCTAGCAACAAACTTTAAAGCCTGAATTCTGTTTTCCCCTCTTCTGTACCCTGTCCAAAAGAAATTATTTTATTTAAATAAAATACCAGCCTTCAGTTGCTTTAAGCCATTTCATGCCTGGCTTTATGTAGGATTAATCAATAAAACAAATAATTTTTTTTTACATTAAATTGGAAGTTTCTTGCAGACATCTTTGCATTTTATCAAGTTTTATCTTTCTCCTACAACTTACACTGTTAACTGGGCTGAGTTTAAAAATCATTGCTAACCTGTGTTGTGCAGGACTGCAAAAAGATTATCCTATTGAAGATTATCCTGTTACCTTTAAAAAATATTTTTAAATGTCCTCATGTGTGTGACCTCACTGAAGTGTTGCCATTTATTTGGGTTGGTTGAAGTAACCTGTTGTAAATGTTCTTTTTGCTTTAATTTTKTTTTGTTCCAGGCCATGAGTGCAGCTGTCTGCTTTATGATTGATGGTAAGTACCCTTTAGCATCAATTATTTGCCAAGATTTTAGATGTAAAATCCTCTGACATGCAGCTTGTTTTGCTCTTGAAAAATACATTAATTTGTTGAGTCTCTTTTTCATGAATGCTTTTATCAGTTTTTTATCTTTGTTCCAGTGGTATAAGTAACTCAGTTTACACAGTAAAATTACTAAATCCTGCTTCAATTAGCCACTTTCAAAATCACCCTTAAGGTTTTAATTATGGGATAAATTTATCCTTGGGCTCTTGCTGATGTTTAAAGCAAACAACTCCAGAAATTGTACCTTCAGAATGTCATGTCTCCCTTTTCTGTGCCTGCCTCAGCTTCAATTCCCCCCACGCTGGAGTTCTGCCGCAAACTGGACAGCATTGTTGGGCCTCAGCTCACCGTGCTGGCATCAGACATTTGTGAACAATACAACATCAACAAAAGAATATCAGGGTTTGTACCACGTTTCTTTTCCTGTTGCATTCCYTCATGAGTTGATGAAAAGTTAGATTTAAATAGCAACATGAGCATTAATGGTGGACTTGAAACAATGTTTGTCTACTTTTGTTCATCTGGAGTGGTTAGAAAGTGAATGTTGTTGTATGTTTGGGTCTCCCTGAAATAACAATAGATGTTGCAAATTCAGGAACAAATGTTTATTGTCTGGCCGAAATGGGAATTTTAGTAAGTTTACAATGGAAGCTTTACAGTTGAGGACTTTTCCAGAATTACTGCTTCTTGAAATGTTGCCTTGTRTAGTAGGTGAGGAGAGAAAAGGTCTTGTTTTTAATGTATTTTGCAGGACTAAGGTAATAACTTGAGGGGCAAAAAGCAGTCAAATGAGAAAGGATGTTAGTGCTTTGGAAAATACACTTCACTTAGAACTGCAGCTGACTCACCATAAAATTGTATTTATTTTTTGATAGATTTATTAGTTGGGGAAGCAAGAAMAGTATCACATATGGCAGCTAGGAGGAATCCAACCAAAGATTGGTGTGGGAGTGAACTCCCACTCCCATGGTCAGTGGTACCATCCCAAATCAGCAAAATCACACTGCATAGAATAGGATGTGCTTGAAATYGTGCCAATCTACTAAATCATTAAACTTGGGGTTTTTAAATGTCATCTGGGACTGGCTTTGGCAGCTTTAACTCTTTAAAAGTTTAATGCCATGGTGTCCTGAAAACATGATCCAGTTCCCTGACACTAATGCAGGTGGGTGACAGGGAGCAGGGGTATCTGGTTGTTTGCTRAGGTGAGTGGTGTCATCACAGTATCTCCTGCTCCTAAATAATGCATTGCCTCAAAAACCAATTGCTGCTCCCAGTCTGAATGCACTGGGACTTCTACAAAAAACTACAGCTCTTCATTTTTATATTCACATCATAAAAGAGGAAATGGAGGAAGACTGCCAAGGCAGGAGTTTGAAAATAGTCTCTTGCTTGGCCCACACAAACGAGGGGGGCAAATCGAATTTCCTGGATCAAGGAGGAGTTTGTTCTCTTGGTTGTAACAAATAACAAAGACATGAATGGAAGTTTATTTCTTGATTAAATTTAAGAGTGAGCATCCATTCAAATCAGCCTGGACTGGCATAGGAAAGAGCAGCAGGAACAAAATGGGGTCAGAGAAAAAAGCAGCTCATTAGAAAAACACAAATGAATTAATTACTACTGTGAAGAGGAACGAGGCCTTCAGACTCCCCTRTGTGTTTTCTGGCAGCCTGAGGAGCTGAAGGGGAAACACTGGCTGGTTCTTTTGATCTGTTTTTTTTAGAGTGTGTTAAAATTAAGTTCAATCCCACAAGTCTTAAAATACTTGTGTTTCTTCAGTGTGAGGATAACTCCAGGCTAAGTTGGCTCTGCTCTGGCTCACTACCCAATCTCTGGGAATCCTCTGCTTATAGAACACACCACTATTCACAAATCACTTTTTTTTTTTCTTTTCAAATCTTCCTAGGGCTGAGAAGGAACCTCAATTTAAGTTTATCTATTTCAATCACATGAACCTGGCAGAGAAAAGTACCATTCACATGAGAAAAACACCCAGTGTATCACTTGCATCTGTTCACCCTGACCTCATGAAGATTCTCGGTGACATCAACAGTGACTTCTCCAGGTAATGCTTAACTATTAAATAGTCTGTAACTCCTACCATCAAGCAGATGCTTTTTTCAAAGGAGTGGGGCTTTTCAGTATTTTTGTTGATGGCTGGCTGTTCATGTTTGGTATTTTGTGTAGCTCTAGAAGTAGTCCATTTTAAAAGGAAATTCTAGTGTCCTTTTAAAAAAATAACTGAAAGGAGGGCCAGGGCCTCTACCCCAAAAAAATAATCCCATCTGTTGAAGGGTTCAGAGCAGTCATAACAAATGGGGTGGGAAACACCAGAAGCTGTCCAAAGTGGGATTGTATAAAGGACAGGGACCTCTGCTCCCACTACTGATTTATACATTTGGGGTTCTCCCAAGCAGCCATTTATGAAGCCTTCATCTGGGACTGAATAATGGCCAAGTTGGAACTGGTATTTCCTTTGATATGTACAATCACAATTTGGGACATTGAGCTGTCCTAATAATTACAGATAAAGTTGTTGAAGATGAACTTGATGCCACCTTTTTTACTTTCTCAAACTTCTTTCAGAGTTGATGAAGATGAGGAAATTATTGTGAAGGCAATGAGTGATTACTGGGTAGTTGGGAAAAAGTCTGACCAGCGAGAACTGTACGTTATTCTGAATCAAAAAAATGTAAATCTGATTGAAGTGAATGGTAAGGATTGTTTCTTATTACTTTGAAATCCTAAAATGTGTGTCCCTAGAGAAGCAAAAAAATCTGTCTCTTGAGAAATCTAGAGAGGGCCTGGTCTTTGATAGAGCAGGGGAGTTTACCTGTTTTAGTCTGCTTACTATCAGCTATGAAAGGACAGCATAAATATTCAGCAGGCATTCTTAATTATTAATCAGCCATTCTTCCTCCTTCAAATAATAGCACTGTGAGCTTACTTTAGGAGTCATTAATAAAGTGTATTACAGGTGAGAGATGAATATATTTACATCTGAGTTCTTTGTCAGTGATGCAGGAGTTGTTATTTACACATTGGGGCTGTCCTGTCAGTCATCCCCATCCATCACTGTCCTGTTTCTAACGTGGTTTTGAGAATAATTTATTATGACTAAGAGTGAGAATTAACATTAAAATGCATTAAGTTTTTATGGTGCTATTTCAAACYTACTTGCAGCAATGTTTAGGCTCCCTGTTTTAACTGTGATCATTTAGACAATTGGGAAGAATTAATACCTTCCCAGGACCAAAGCCTAGCAATCTACAACTGAAAATGAGGAATGAGTTGCATAATTTGGAAATCTTCCTGTAATTGTCTTCCAGCATCAAACCTATCATACAGAAGCAGTAAATGAGTGTTTCTGTGCCTGATAAACTTAGGAARTGTTRYCTACCAAATCACACAAAGCTGAAGTTTTGCTGCCTTGATTTACTGTTCCTTTCTCTGAAGAAGGGGTTATAAYACAATTCCTTCTCTCAAAGCCAAGGCTGTTGCAGTGGGTGATGAGGGGCCCATCATTTGTACTTGAGCTGCTCAGACACAACTCACCTTTCACACAGGGGCAGATGTCAGACTTGACTTTTTTCTGCTGAAGACAGAGTAACATTAAGTGTATTTCTACATCAGAAACTCTCAGGGCTTTTTKTGTTAGAATTTAATTATATTCTCCWTGACAATCCCCRRGGTTTTTCTYGAGAAGCTTTCTGTAAAATATACTGATGTATCTTTTTTTTTTTTTTTTTTTAACAGAAGAAGTGAAGAAACTTTGTGCAACACAGTTTAATAATATTTTCTTCTTGGATTGATCTGCAAAGGGCTGATTTATTGAAGATGTCAATGTCAGGCACTTGTTCAACATGAGAAGTTATTAGTCATATTATTGACTGGAATAATGACAATAGTAAAGCAATACTTGCTTTGTAAGAATCAAAATTTCTACTAAAAATCTGTAAACTCTGGCCATAAAATTTTTAAATTTTAAAAATGTTTATGTGCAAACTAATTAAAAACCAGTCTGAAYTCATCTGTACCATTCCATTCTGATATGCTATGTGAATATTTTGCTGAAAAATAAAACTAATAATTGTTACACTTTAAGAGCATGTGTTCAYTTGCACTGTGTGACTTCTGCCAGTTCACCACTCACCCAAGGTCCTGTGTARAAGGTTGTTCCCTCTTGTGTGTACAGTTGTATCATTCTTACAGCTTCCCACRAGTGGGGTTCTTTTGGGGTTGTTTTGGTTTGGGTTTTTTTCCCTAATTGAAGAGTACTTGGTTGAAGCTCCAGTAGTTGTGAGCAGAGGATTTACTGCTTTGCCTTTTTGTCAGCAGATGCCTTCTGTGGCCTTTCCTTTCCAGGCTTTGCTGCTTTCTGGGGCTCTTTCTTTGCTGGGGGTTCTTGCTTGGGGGCCTCTTTCTTTGGCAGTTCCTCTTTCTTGGCAGAGAGTCCTTTCCTGGATGGATCTTTCTTTGCACTCCCCTCTTTCCTGCGGCGCTTCCCCTTTGGAGTCCCACTCTGGGAGGAAAGGGCCTTCAGTGCTGCAGCTGCTTCTCGCCTTCTCATCTCTTCTTCTTCTTTYTCAGCAACACGTCTGAGTGGAAAAATTGGAATTTAATGTACTGCAGGAGGAGGGGGAACATTGATACTGGCTAAGCAACTCCAGCTCGAGCCATTGACTGAGCAGTGTGAGCTTCCACAGTGTAGAGAAGCAGAATTTTAATCACTTCAAATCTGTCTTAACTGCCTTCACACAGAGCAGGGTTCAAGTGGCAGGAAATACCAGAGTTGTAACTGAAAGCAGCCTGTGTTTGTTACTCCAGCACAGGAGTTACATTCTGTGTGTTGTTAATTATACCTGCCTGAGTTTGTTTTCCAGGTACAGTGTGCTGTACTACTTTCCTAAGCACAATTCCCATTTTCATGCATTTTGTTAGCAGAAGATAAGAGTACTGCCAGACAAGATTCAACACTCACCTTGCCAGCTCCTCAGCCTCCATCTTTCTCAGCACAGCTAATTCAGCATCCTGCTCTTTTTTTGATTTTACTTCTTCCCTCAGCTCCATTTCATGCTGGAAAGCAGGGAACAATTTAGTTGTGAAAAAGGTTTGCACCTGAGACATCCATAGACTCAATTCCTCRTCTTGTTCATCTTTGTCTTCTTTTGCTTCATCTGCAACATGTAAATGAAACRTTTATTTAGCAGGGCACTATTTCAAATGTGTTTTGGACTGCAATATTTCAGCTCTGATACTCTGCAATGGGAAAGTCTGGCTCCTGCATGGTACAGAAGATGAAAGGTGTGAGACTGAACTGAAAGAGGGTGGCTTTTTTGTGAGGTTTAATGATTGGGCCCTGTGAATGGCATGAAAAGACAAGGAACTCTTAATTCTGTCCTAAGAGTCTCCTGCAGTGACCTGATGAGAGTTCAGTGACTCCTGTGAGGGGGGAATGGAGGAATAAACAGAACCACCTGAAAGGACAGGGGACTGTGCCAGKGTCCCTTGTCATGTCAGAAAACAGCTGATGGGCCCTCAACAAACAGCTTTGAGATGTGAAACTTTTCACCCATCAGATTTCAGCAAAAGAGCTGCTGAGTACACAAAGATTCTTGTCTACCTGTGTCCTGGGATGTGAGCTCTGTATCAGCAGAAAATGTTTAACAAACACAAAAAAACAACCCAGATGGGATCTGCCAATCAGCTGGAAGGAAAATGGTACAAAAACCTACACCCTCACCATGCCCAAGTGCTCTGACTGACATTTCCTGTGTGTGGATGTTGGCCTGTCCTAGCACAAGGCATCTTATCCCAGCTATGGGGCCACATCACCAATAACAATTCCTAGATAAAGTAAAAGAAACAGGACATTGCACTAATGTATTTTATTGTCCAAGACACTACAAGGACAGGCTTGCAGCTTGAGCTTCTCATAGAGTCAACACAAATTACAGCTTATAGATGCCCTACAAATAAAATGTGGCATTTAAAAATTGGGGAAACTGTAAGTCAGTACCTAAATGTCTCATTTAATCATTAAGTTTTCTTTTAAAAAATATTTTAAGTTTTTTAAAAAGATCTTCCTCCAGAATTAATGCTCATTTACTGCCCTCTTGTGACAAGCTGAAATCTGCATATACAATTAAAATTTCACAATTCAAGAGCTGCAAGAGATTTGTATGTGTGTATTAAGTCCTAAAACAGTAGGACTGTTTTACCTGTCAATTCCTTTACTGGACAGGARCCTTGTTCTTTTTTTACATCTTCATTGAGCAATGACACATCCTCTTTGCTTTCTCCAGGAGTTGAGGGAAAAGTGAGAAGAGTTTCTGGTATTGAAAAGAAAGAAAATCAGAATTACTCAGCCTTCACTAATTCTGTTTATGAAATACCAAGTTTGATCTTCAGCACAAACAAATGTAGATTGTCAYCTGACCTAACAGGCAGACCTGTGGTTAAAATACTTCTGAAATGATGGAATTTGTTTCTAATGAAGGCACAATGCAGAGTTCAGTCTCCTGTTTCTATGCCCAAATGAGGAGGACAAAACAGGATGAATTAAGGTTTAAAAAGCCTTTTAAATTATTTTTAAGGCCAAGGCGATAGCTTCTAAATAAAAAGCACAGCAAATTCAGAGATTCCAACTTGCCCAGCTACGTGTGTGCAGCAGGTGTGGAAAGCTAAACATAAACCTTACCATAACTGCCCAACTGAATGGAGCTGCCCTCTGTAAGTGCAGCACATCAGCTATTCCCATGAGCAGCTCCTGTTTAATTGTCTTGGAAGCTGCAGAAAAGGTGAAGCTCCTCCAGCCACTTCATCATTTTACAGGCACTTTATGCACTACTCACCCAGCAGAGAAGGCTGATCAGCAAGTGCTCTGTCTTCAGGAGGTCTCCGTGGCTGGCAAGAAGTTTTAAATTCAGTTAGTTACTAAATGTCTGGGCTGGTGTTCAAATTAAAAAGTGAAATCCCATGTCCCTTTGAGTCATGCAAATTCCCATCTCCAAAGYATTCCTGCCAACCAAATGCATTCTGCAAGCATGCCTCTCTCAAAACATTTAAATTGCAAGAGTGTTTCACCTTTTCAAGTATTACCAGAGAACAATTTACCTTTGATGCCAGCCAGGCAGGTGGATTATCCTATTTCAGAGCTAGGGAAAGAGAGCACTACAGAGAATGAATGCTCCTGTTCTTTGACTTGTTCCTCTGTTCTTACACATTATTATCTATTCTTTGTCTGCTGCCTCAAAAATGTCATCATTTATGTCTGTACCAATTGTATTTCTGCTGTAGATGCACTAATGAAATGTAACACGAGAAGAATTTTACCCTCAGTACATTAAAGATTTTTGGGGTTTTGACTGTTTTAACTGAGCCACTTCACTGTGCAACTGTGTCAATGCTTGCAGTGATGGAAGGGAATGGGGTCCATAGGGTGGGAAGTGGGGGTGGACAGTGGCACTGCTGCCTTACAGACTGTGAAATGGTGTGTTTGGGAATACTCTTTGAGTTAAAAATACTTCCATCTTGTGCATAATTCCACATAATAACAATTCTAATTCATGCCTTCAACCACTCTGTGTATCCAAATTGCACCAARCTGTATCTGAAGTGTTAGAGGGAATACATTACAACCTACAAAATCCTGAATCAGAAGTTTAATAAGAGCACAGCCTAACTGCTGGCAAACAGCAAGCCTTGTTACACACAGCAGCTGCAATGCCATTTTTGCAGGACAATTTTAGGCACTCAGCTTAAAGCAGCAGTGACATATCCTCCACCAGCCAACCAATCTGTCAGATCTCCTTCAGAAGCACTCTGTGTATTCATAGTCATGTAGGAAAATGTGCAAGTGTGTTAAAATTCTGCACTGATGTTACAATTTAAGGTACCAACAAACAGAAAAAGCAGAAGGACTTAAATCATTGTTTACACAAAAAGAGGAACTTGATTTCCACATTTGCAGGGCCAGACTTCACCCCCTAAGTGAACACATAATAATATTGAACAGGTTTCCATCAACTTTACCTGGGGTAGAGAATATTCTGAGTACAGAGACACAGTTGAGGTTTCCTTGGACAGTCCCTTGATTTTATGGATATTTCTTTCCCGATTTTCTTGAGCTACTTGCTCTGGGATCATGTCATCAGTAACACACACCAATGCACATTCAAGAAGAGCTTCAAAAAACTCCAGAAAAACCAACTAGAATAAAACAAATGCAGTGGTGAATTAGTTCATTTTTGCAAAATCTCTTAATKAACAGGCATATGTACCTGAGCAAGCAAAGAACTCAGAAGGGATTGTGAAGTCTCTGTGGCCTCATTTATTCAGTCAAACATCCCTTCTTCTGAAGAAAAACTGAAAACAAYCAAAGCTCAAAAAATTCAGGAAGGGATATCGTGTGTTACACTTTATACAAGTCATACTGAGCTAAAACACTGATTTTTGTTGTRTCTGGAGCTATGAGAATTTCTCTAACAAGCAACTCACAACTACAGCTATTACCCAASACATTTTAATTGCACACCTCAGGTATGCTGAGACTGCTAAGATGTGGTGATAAGAAAAATATACAAGTACATGAGCTAAACTAAAAGATACAGGCAGAACAAAGGAAGATGAAATTAGAGGCTTAAGTTTGTATTCTTTTTTTTAAAATAAATTCTTTTTCCTCCTGTTTCAGCAGGTAGGACAGTATTTACAGCAGTTTTTAAAAGCAATTTTAATTGTTTTTCCATACACATACCTCCAGATCCAGGTTGGCACTACGGTGTTCATTGATATCATGTAGAGAGGCACCAATTTTGACAAATATTTCCAAAAGTTTTGGAACAGTTAATTGTTCATTGAAAAGCTTTAAATCCTGAGTAAGAAGAAATGTTACATGTTAACAGCAATTAAGGCATTCCCCACATGGACCTGATCACACAAAACAAAACAAAATTAGATTATTACATCAAGCATCCAGAGGAATTGCCTCATCCTCACTGTGGGTTCAAATGGAGGTCTGAGACGTGGTCTACAAAAATCTCTGTARATTTCCCAGCATTTGTCAATGTAGCTCGAGGCAAAAAATGTGAATCGTTCACCAGAAAAGAAGATACCTTTCAAAATGAATTGGGAAAAAATAACAGTTATAACAAAACTGTAATGCAGGTGGTAYTAACTGATGAATTCTGCACAAAAGAAATAGCATTGCTTACCTTGGACATGACAGGCACAGGGCAGAACATTCCAGGACATCAATTCTAAGAAACATTTATTAAGATGAGGAGCTTCATCTCTACAGTTGAAACAAAAATCTCTTGTGTGGAGAGATTCAAACTGATTACACTGAAATAAATTTCACTAAAAGAAGAAACTTACTTGTACTCTTCATGATACATATGAAATGCAAGGTGAACAAGGTAGGATAAAAATGTTCTGAACAGTATTATCTCATGTGGACAATGTATATCCCCAATTGGTTTATTACCTGAAAAATTAAAAAAAACAAAAAACCAACAACTCTGCTTTTCTCATGTACATTAAAATGCTTACAGGCATATTGATTTGTCAGCTTTTCTTATCCTCTCCATCTCTACGTAGCAGTGTGACAACACTGCCAGAACACTCAGACCAGACAAGGCAGCACTTCCAAACAAAGCTCAAGGCAGAGCTGTCCACCTGTAGCTGCATCTTGGACCATTCTCTTTTTCTAGAAATGCACCCACTCATATATAGCATATATAGCATATATAGCATATATAGCATATATAGCATATATAGCATATATAGCATCTATAGAAACCCAGCATATATAGAAACAAAAGGGGACACAAAGCTGGAGTTAAACCCTTCACATATGAAGGACACTGCAGGTCTAAAGGGAATTGATTGATTAACTGGCTCTATGGAAGAAAAAAAACCATACTACCTGCAAACCAAAGTTAGGAACACCGAAAAAACCAAACATTTGTTTCTCCTACTTCTCTCTCTCTCTTAAAACTGCATAGTAATGGCAAGAACAAGGGTGAATACATATTTTGAGCAGATGGCTCTTCAGTGCAAGTTTTGATGTTGTATTTTAATTCTGTATTTTCTCACTGAAGGACCAGTGGAGTGCCTGGAGAGCTGTTAATTGCACAGAGGCACTGACTCAGGGCCACTTAACTGCCAGGAGCAMTTGCCCCTCYRYTCTAGACCCTGAGAACAGAAACACAAACCGCCCAGGAGCCGATCCATTTCTGCCAGAGTTATGGAGAAGTGATGAAACTCGCAGTCCTTCAGGAATCTCCAGAACTGCAGCTTGGTCAGGACGTAAGTGCCGTCGAGAGACCGAGCRCAGCCCAGCTGACTGTAGAACTGATAGATTTCTCTCAGTTTTGAAATGTGCCTCAACACAGCCAATTCCACCTAAATAAAGCAGGATGTTTTCAGCATCATCTCAAAGCAAGCAGAGATYGGTTTGTATTGATCCTGTAACTGGGTAGATAATTATTTAATTTTGCAACTTAGATGAGCATATCCCTGGCTAAGTGCTYACAAAAGCATTACTCAAAAGCAGTTTTAATGCATGAGTTTTGGTRGCCAATAAAAATAAATTGTCCTGTGTCAGCAGACAAACCTCAGAGTAGCTGAAGCTGGTTGCTGAATGACYTTCCAGAGATGTTAAYCTATTTTAAATTCRAYKTTTTTAGTGGAAGCTCAGAAGAGGMAATACTGCCTATTCATCCTTTTTGCTTTTCTGTTTTCATGGCCTTCAGATTTTCAAATAATTGTTTAATGGAAGGAGTTAGTTTAATACAAATAAACCAGAAATAAAATTGAAACACAATCCAGCAGAAAAGTGGAAGTATCAAACAGTAGAATCTTACTTGTTTCAATTCTTCTGCTCTGTCTTCCCTCAGAAACAACTCCAGCAGTACAGCTATTTCCAACTCAATATCTGCTCCCAGAATAGAAGTCTTTCCCACRGCATTAATGACTGTGGTCCTTTCTACCAGGCAAATAAAATAAGTTAGAACAAACTAAAACCAAGTTTAATATATATTCACACAGAAAAGCAAAATTTTTCCTTCTTATCTTACTGACTTGGGACAACAGACTCCTTCMTAGTGAGGAGCAGAGATTTCATAACCAACAGTGTAAATAACAACTGAAGAGCAATTTTGTGAGACCAGTCCCTAACCAAAGGAAATGCAGACATTACATAAGCTGTGAAGCTTTCACACAGCAGTGCTCAAAGGCACTACAAGACATGGTGTGGATGTGGCAATCCAAGAGTCACACACAGGAAACGCAACATGGAGGCCAAAGTCATGACTCCCATTTTCATCTAAGTTCTTTGAAGAAATACATCTGGTTCCTGAGCATGTACAAATGGCTTCATGTTATAGTAAAATGGAACAACAAAATGTGAATTGAGTAAAATTTGTTTTGTTAAAATGCTCACTAGTGCCACGCCTTCTGCTAATGTGTCCATGCTTTTTGGTTTCCACCACAGCAGCCCCTGGATGAGCAGGACATTTCACCAGAAGATCATCTACGAACTCTCCTTCAAAAATTTGACCATTCTTGAAGACAAACCTGCCCTACAGACAGATTAAATGTAATGTAAAAATAGAACAAAGATCATAAACAACAAAACTAATGCTCCCAGTCAAATTTCGTTTCCAGAATCTCAGCCAAAACGCAATCTATGAAATAAAATATAGCTAAATTATTTTCTTACCCTATTTTATAATGCATTTTGCCACCTATGAAATAGGTATGTTGTCGGGATAAAGAACTGCCTATGTGTCTGTTTGATTTTGATAATTATTTTCCTCCATATAGGAAGACTTGTTTTGCATATGTGGCATTCCACTCAGAGATTTTTCCAAAGTCTGATAAATGTGAGAACCTCTCTGTGCAAGGACAGCTTGAAATCCATTAGCACACAGCAGCAGTGTGAAATTCCAACCAACCACAGCACAACTGAAGATGCACCTGTTGTACTGACACCTCCACAGTGCAATGTTTGTACTCACAACACACATCTAACYACAGTCACTCTGTGTCCTTGGAAGGATTCTGACTGTTTTCAGTGCACTCCCTGCCCTTTGTGTGATGATTCCATCCACACTGCCAACTGAATGTTGTTTTCTGCACAAAAATCTAGAGATCCACTATGCTCTTGTCTGTAATTTGGTCAATACTCACCTTGCCATGCTTTTTATTGCCAGCCCATTCTCCAGTGTACACTGATCCACCAGCATACACAAACATCCCCTGGCCGTGTCGCTCCCCTTGCACAAAGTCACCCACGTATTCATTCTGCAGAGGATACTGAGACTGAGACATTCTCTTCAAGAGCCATGTGTGCTTGCCAGATCCATGCTGAAAAAAAAAAAGTGTGTTTAAAAAACAGGTCCAGATTTTGGTACTTCTCTGAAATAAAAAAACCCTGGTGATGGCTGCAGCACTTCAAAGCAGGCACAGATTATATCCTACAAAGGTGCATGGAGAAGCAGAGGACACACTCCATCAACACATGAGCAAGCTCTGCCACAGGTGACAGAAATAAACTGTCACAACTCAAGCTAAGTCACAAACATATCACTTCTTTAACTTTTTTTAAAGTTAACTTCTTTAACTTTTTTTTTTTTAATTGAAAAAGGTTTATGTTTTGCACTAGGGAATTAAATTTTGATTTTATAGGACTAAATCAAAAGCTTTTTAAMAATTTGAATATTGCTAACATGAGAAACAATTTACAATAAAGGACATGTTTCTGCTATCTCAATTGGCAAAAATTGTACAAAGCTCTATTGATATTGCCCAAAACTCCCTATTTAGTTATTCTGGATTGGACAGATGCTRAACTAAAGAAAGGTTTCTGGGGAAGAAATTAATACCTGAATGCCACATGACCACTGTCCTATATACTCTTGATTATCTGTCACCCATGTCATCTTCCCATGGCCGTGTCGTACATTTTTCTCCCACTGACCTTCATAGACATTTCCAGACCTGTAGCTGGAAAAAAAATAAAAGCTAWTTCACACTAAATTCTATGCTGATCTTATGAAAGGTTTATRTGAAACCTCATTGCTAACAAATTTAGAATTTATTAAGGCTAAATACAAGCATTCATTTGAAAATGGGCTCACTATGACATGGATACAAAGGTTTGGTTGCAGCCACTGTTCACCTCCTATTTATAATTTAGAAATCACTAAAAATATTAACCATCTCTTTTCTCCAAAAAGTCTTGGCCATAGCTATTAAAAATACTTGTTTATATATAATTCTTTAAATAAGTCATTTATTCATAAGGCAGCTGCATCTGCTCAAATCAATTGAGTGTGTTTGTTTTTAAATACTGAATTGTGGTTTACCAAAGCTGATTTGGGATTCTGTCTTTAGCTATTCTTTTGTGTGAATGGTCAGTAGAAATACAGCACATAAAAATGAACTTCTGAAGGAGGTCTGGTTGGTTATTATAAAGCAATTTGTAAATTTTTTTTGCACTGCAGAATGTACACACTACTATGAAATGACAGCATTTGTACCCATGTTAAACAACACAAGAAATTGTAATATAATACACAAAAATAAAACAATGTGAGAATAAGAACAAGTGTTATATTTACCGTCTCACTCCCCATCCTTCTCTAACATTATTTACCCATTCACCTGAATACCAGGAGGAATGTTCCTGATCATAATAAATTATACCCTGAAACAAAGAGTAGAGCCAACTTAAATAGCTAWATATTCATCTGTATAAATAAAGCAACACATACAAATTATATGACACTTCTAATCACATTCTAATACTTAAAGTCACTTCCATTCACTGTACTGAAAGCAACTGAAGTGATACAAATAAATAAAACAGCATCCTCTTTTGATTAAAAACCACTAAGTGTTCAAAAGGAAAATCCTATTAAATTACACCAAGGCCTACCATGTTTTTCAAACCCCTTGGAAATACTTTAAGAGAGCTAACTTTGGTATCTTAATTACAGCATTCACTCTGAGGCAGTTCAGTTTTCTGACCCATGCAGAATTTTATTTCCAAAAGTAAGTCTACAGTATTCACAACTCAGAAAAGCTCCTTAGGAAAAACACATTTCTACAAAGCATAGGACCCTGCTACAGAACAAAACAATTTTGCAAAACCTTTGCACAACAGCATTTGCTGYTCTTCAAGGTWCCAGCYGAGCCCATGCTCTCACTGGGTTCTYACTGACCTTGCCATGTCTTTTGCCATTGCACCAATCACCAAGGTAAGAAATGGGACGAGTACCGCTCCTGAAAAATCCAAATCCATGCCTAAGTCCATCTTTGATTGACCCTTCRTAAACACTGCCATCATTCCAGGTGTAACAGCCATTAACTGTCGGYACATTCTTAACAAATGTTCCCTGAAAGATTAAATTACAACATTAGAAAAAATAAGGCTCTGTGTGATTTCAGTGTGACTGAAATCACTGCCACACTTCTGCAGCTGCCAACTGTACTACACCAATTCCTGCAACTTATATATTTTTCTTCAATTTGCACATCTTACTGGGTGCAATTGTGTTGTTAGAAAACTGAAAAATTAAATTGTACTTTACCTCGTACTTTACTCCATCGGCCCATGTGTAAACTCCTTGTCCATTCATACGCCCTTCAGAAAACATACCCTTCAAAATGAAGAGAACAGTATCATTTGCACATTTATTCTTACTCCAGCTGAAGCCTACAGTGACTGTAAGATTTCAAAAGAATGACATGTTAATTCCCCTCCAACTACCAGYTACAAATCAAGAGTTTTAATGCCAGAAACTAACRGAGMCTTCAAWGCTTCTYAGWRCTTGGGAGAGAACTTAGTCCACTAYTACCTCCTTTTTTTAAATTTATACACTCACCTTGTATGTATCTCCGTGCTTAAAACACACAAATCCTTCWCCCTCATAGAACTCATCAACTTGTTTACCTTCATAGCTACAAAGAAAGCAAACTAAAGATGAAAATCTCAAGTCACTGCCAATGGATCTAAATCACATATAAATGACCTTTGATTTACCACRGTCTACAGGTGAGCTGTTGAATCTTATGTAGAGTTATGAACTACAAGAAAATTTCAAGTTTTTTGACCCTTCCTTGTAATATTCCACATAATTCTTGTGTTGCCTCAGACCCCTAGYATACCTTTCTACAATCACTTGAACAAGAAGAGGCTCCTCGTGGAATGGGGGAGGAGGTGGGGCTGGTGGTTCCTTCACCTCTGGAATTGCATGAGTTTCTTCACTCACTGATTCAATGTGCACCTCTGGCAGCACTGTTGAGCTACTATCAGTTGTAGGAACTGGAGATGCTTCTGACTTCTCACCAGCTGCCTTCTTATCACCTTTCTTCTTGGCGTCTTTCTTCTTGACATCTTCCTTCTTGGCATCTTCYTTCTTGSCATCTTCYTTCTTGGCATCTTCCTTCTTGSCWTCTTTCTTCTTGCCTTTTAGCATAGCTGTTGAATTGTCTCAATGTGTATTTTCCTTCTGAAAAATTAAAATTTACTTCTGTTTCATTAAAATAGTTTTACCCTATAAACTAGTTTAAAAAATCCCAAAACACAGACAGCTACCMAAAAAACCCAACAGTATTTCTCTGATTATTATGCATACAAGCATTTAAGTTATTTCTGCAACAGCAATTCCTCAAGGTAGTGGTGTCAGCTTGTGGCAGGGAGGCCACAGGTTTAACAGGGAGCAATGTCTGTGAATTACCTCCACATCTTCCCTCAAAACCACTGTTTTGCACACAGAGAGCTCTGTCTTTACTCGATTTTTAGGTGTCTATTAGATTTAATTAAATGGAAAAGTTAAAAGCCATTTCTCAAAGATAGGAGCTCGGCAAGTTCTTGGAAGTTACAGCAGCAGTACTATTACTGATTTAACTTTCCTTCCAAGCCATGAGTTGCAGACTGACCCAGCGTAACCACTGTAACTTGTGGTTATTTTGTCACRGAAGATACCTGGAGGTTCCAGGGCTCCCTGCGATCGGAACGCAGCCGGGAATCACCGCTTGGCAGCGCAAGAACCCAACACAAGAATCGCCGTGACTGAGGGCGGGCAGGGACAGCCTCGGGGCTCCTCAGGCCGGCTGCTCAGCGCTGTTTGGGGAGCGCGGTACCGGGAGCACGGCGGGGCTGAGTCTGTCCCGAGCCTGTCCCGGGGCACGGCGGGGCTGAGCCTGTCCTGAGCCTGTCCCGGGGCACGGCGGGGCTGAGCCTGTCCTGAGCCTGTCCCGGGGCACGGCGGGGCTGAGCCTGTCCTGAGCCTGTCCCGGTGCACAGCCGGTCCGGTACCGAACCTGTCCCAGGACACGGCGGGGCCGGTACCGAGCCTGTCCCGGGGCACTGCGGTGCCGGTACCGAGCCTGTCCCGGGGCACGGCGGGGCTGAGCCTGTCCTGAGCCTGTCCCGGGGCACGGCGGGGCCGGTACCGAACCTGTCCCGGGGCACAGCGGGGCCGGTACCGAGCCTGTCCCGGGGCACGGCGGGGCTGAGCCTGTCCTGAGCCTGTCCCGGTGCACAGCCGGTCCGGTACCGAACCTGTCCCGAGCCTGTCCCGGGGCACAGCCGCTCCGGTACCGAAGCGCTCTCCCCCCGCGGAGCCCCGGGCCGGCCCCACGCAGGCGCAGTGCGGCGGCGCTGCCGTAGCCATACCAACGGTGCCGCGGAACCGGGCCCGGTTCCAGGGCAGCGGGGCGGAATCGCCGCTCCACACCCAACACCGGCAGCGGTGAGAAGCCCTTGGCCCGGTTCCGGGCCCGGAATCGCCGCTCCACACGAACACCGGCAGCCCCAGCAGTGACATCTGCAATGCTCCTTGGGAGCACCGGAGCAGCATCAGCAGCATCACGGCCAATGCTCCATCAGCACCGACTGGGGTGAGAAGGGAACATAACCCATAAACACACAGATTTCTTGAGTCACATCTTGGTCCTACAGAAGTGGAAGAGCTTAGCTACCTGTTGTAAWGGCTTCCGATTCAAAAAGACAGTTTTGTAACTACTTTGATTGTACTGGGATAGAATTTGGGCTGACCTGACTGACAGCTTTTTYCCCCCAATCATTGTTAAAAAAGGAATCCCTGTTTTTCAAAAACAAGTTTGGAATTCAGAGRGAAAGAATGCTAATTAAAAGCAAAGATGYCAGACAAATTATTCTATTYAAGATTTAAAKATACCAGTAAATTAATCATTAAATGTAATATTAAAGCACTAAGTCACGAYCTAATGAAACCCAGCTTTGGTATAAGCAAAAGAAAGTATTGTAACTTGTGTATCACTTTCATTTTCTTTATCATATACGTTATGTATAAACATAGAAAGCTAACATTTGTTTTATGGCATTACTAGAGACTTAAATTCACATTCTACTTCATTTTAAGGATCAGTGCATTTGCTATAAATGAGGTTCAACTACTCCTATATATAAAGATAAACATATTTATTTTATAAAAGTTTTGATTGCTGCTTAAGTACAACATACAACAAATTGCAATAAGAGAAAAGTTATTTACACATGAATTCCAGGATGTTGGTATTGATGACCCAACATAACCAATAACAAGGAAACCCTGCTGAATGCCTTTAAGTATCATTGTTTCCAACTTTGAACACCGGATAAAATTTTTTAAACTCAAAGTAAGAGAGTCGTRATAAAAGCTCAGAATATTGCCAAGAATTAAAATTTAAAATGTCAATAAACAGACACTGACTTATTTAGGTGAAATCAAGTCTAAACTGACTATGTGTCTCATAGTAGGCCTTCCATGGGGGCAGTTCCAGGGATGCTCAATCTCACCCATATGGGTGATCAGTTTTCTCATTTCATGCACGTTCAGTGCAGTTCCAATCATCACCTGCAAGTAAAAGAAAAAAGTGAATTATTTCCTTTCTCCATTTGCCAGCTGACACAGACCACAGCAGTAATATAGTAAATAAAGTACTTCAGCAGTAATATAGTAAATAAATTCTGTGCAAGGCATTAAAAGAAAAAAACTGATCAGACAATCAGAAGACAAAACACAGCTAACACGGTGTTCATGAGTGCATCAGTTTGGAACAGAATAAAAAACTAGCAGAATTTTTTCCCAAATCCTACTAGATAAAAACACAAGGAACAGGAAGAAGGATATGAGCTGTTGTCACTCAACAGCAATTAAACCTCCCCTGCAATAGATACACAGATGTCTATAATCCATCAGGAAAGGTGGTATTTATCTGAATACAAACATCAATTTCAGTACTTACAGACTTTCTGCAAGCTCGAGAAGCAAACATCTGTCTGACCCTGGAGGGCCTACACATGACTCCAGGGCAGTCACTCAACATGAAGATCAGCTCATCTATGTCTTGGGGACCAAAAGTCCAGTTTTTGCTTGTTGGCAATGATACCAATTTAACTCTTTGAGTTACAGGAGCTGGAAGGTTTGCAATGATAATAAACAGAAAAATACAGAAGTTACCTTTTCTTGAGAGAAAAACTACTTTGAGACCACAGAATCACARGTCTTAAAAAAACCAAATATCCCATATACAGTAATGCATCTTATCTCAAAGTTTCTGGTAACATAATTAGTAAGATTAAACCTTTGCRTTCTTTTACTTCCAGCAATTCTGGTTCAAACTCACCATCTTCATTTATGACAAAATCAAACCCATTTTTTCTGAATATTTCCAGGTTTTCAATCAATATACTTTCATTTACTGCTGTTAAATTGAGATTTTGAGGCCTGAAAGAGAGAGAAAAAGATGATATTGCACAGATACACAGTGCAGAGCATTAAAGACAGATTTCAGAAGCAACTTAAGAGACACTTAATACAGGGCTCTGTAGTAAAACTTTTCACTCTGTTAAAAAGAAAATGTCCCCAGTGAACAGTTACTTCCAAGTGTTACTCAGCAGAATTAAGTCAGKTGGGCAGCATTCCTTGCTGCAGGAACAGTCTCCAACATCCCACCACACCATGGGCTGCTATAAAAACCCACTGGGAAATCTGTTTGACCACTGACTTGCCACATATCTACAACAGCATCAGTGGAATTTATACCTCATGTGAGGATTGATGAAACACAGAATATAAAAACCACTTCAGTCTCAAGTGTTCTGAATGAGTGAAATGCTACATAAATATAATCACAGATATCCTTCTGAAACAGTGAATTCAACCTTAAAAATGTTATTGTTAAAACAYTGAAAATACTTACACTATCAGCTTCTGACCTTGGAGAACAGTGTGTTGTTGCAACATCTCGAAGTTGTATTTCTCATCAGTAGCATGTTGGTCAATTATGAAAAGATCAGAATTCAACTTTGCTATTATAAACCCTAAATTGAACTGGCCAATGATTTCCATTTTTGCAAACATTTCTTTACTGTATACGAAAGATATAAAGATATTATGAATTAYACTTTATCATGTTAGACTGCAAAACTTAAAAACCTCTTTTTCTTCCCTGCAGAACACACTTATCTGCCTTCTTTTCCCAATTAGAAGATTTCCTAACACATTTTTAATGCAAATATTAACAAATCACAGACTTACTGTCTGCTGACAACCTGAATATAACTTACTTTTCCAAGCATATCTCACCAAATTTCACATTTACATGAGGGAGGAATATGAGCCTCATGCAGCCTTTTCAGTGTGTTCTTACCTGTCATGACATTTGGTGTTTCTCTGACTGCACTACAATTTACAAGGCTCAACAAAGCCAAATCTATGAAGTTTGTGGCCTTTTTAGTGTCTTTTTYCACATTCTGTTTGCACTTTGTTCATGTAGCTGTTCTGTCAGTAAAATAACTCATCAAGTAGACTTTTTAGTGACAATAAATACAAAATAGGCCCAAARCTAATAGGTACATGTAGGTACATGTCTTGCCCACCCACCAAGGTCTTATATTTTTCCTTAACTAATTTTATTAAATTATTAACAAAATACATCAAGCAAGTGAAAGCACAAATACCTGATCTCTTTTCTTAATTCATCTTCTGCTACTTTATTGTCCCCAGGACTAATTTTTGCTCTGAATCTTCTGTAATTTTCTGTTTCTGCATTTTTCTGTTGTTGCTGTATAACCTTTTTTACCTTTTTTGCCAAAACCTTCATAGAGAATTCAAGAGGCACGATTTTCTTTTTGACTTCCACCAGTACATCAACACTAGCATTCTTCACTTCAGGACATTTACCTGCCTCAAAATCATGTGTTTCACTTCTAAAGTTTCTGCTTTTAAAACGTTTTACTCTTGGGGTACAACTCTTGGCTTCTTGAGACAATTTGTTTTGATCAGTCCAGTCATTCACTTGATCTGATTTGGGATCAGTRCCCAAGACCTGAACATCACAGTCCCATGATTTCTCACTGCAGCCAGCAGTGTTAAGACATTCCTTCTGAATCTGTTCTTCTGTGCTACAGAATTCCTCTTCAGAATTCAYTGCACTTTCACTATTGATGCAGTGCCCAGCTTCTGGTGTACTACATGCAGCATCTGACTCAGAAATGCTACAGAATCCAGAATCTGCATTATCTTCTGATCTTCTCAAGTGTCTGCTTGGAACTGACCCCTTTGAGTCCAACTCAGGACAACTCTCAGTCTCCTTAGTCAAGACAGCCTTTTGAGGTTTCACAATTCTCACTGTGGTATCAAGTAACCTTTGTCTAGGGGAACTGTGCTGCTGCTTTACCTTTTTAGAGCTTTGAAAGTTATTTTCTGTKGCTTGATGGAGAGAGAATGACTCCCTTAATCTGGCAAGTGACATTCTTTTGCCTTCACCACTTGGATTTTCAGTCTCACAGCCGGACAGCACTTCTGCCTGAGGCTTTTCTGTGTCTTCAGGAAGTGTCTTCTTCAGGTTGCCTAATGAAATCAAAATACAGATTATTTCAAGATTCTAAGTTAGCTGGAAGCATGAATTAAATGATGTATTTTACTAAAGTGAATGAAAAGAGGTAGAAAAATAGCAAACTGCTCAAAGGAGCCCTGAAGCTTCAGACAATGAGTATGGGGCTGAAATGCATTAATACCAAACACATCTTGAAGACACTTAATGGCACTACTGAGAATGAATTTTGRTCTCTTTTTAAACAGGAACACTAATCAGTCCAATCAGCACATTCATTTATATTATCAGAAGAGTTTAATGACAATAACAATGAAAAGTTAATTGCTCTTTCACTTTAATGGCCACCATAAAATTCCACCATATATCATAGTCAAAATTTCCACATTTTGTGTCCTACCTGCAATRTCCAGAAGTTTCTGATTGACACTCAGTTTGTTAACATCACTACCAAACATTTCCATCAGAGAAGTCTTTAGAATTGCTAATAAAAACTTYTCCTCCTGAAGTAAAATTTGCCTTTTGTCAGGAGTCACATTGATGTCAACACACTCTGGGGGAAAAAAAAGGAAAAAAATAACTGCTTTACAAATGAATTGAAATGTTATTACACAGGATTAGTTAGATTTGTTTGCCATTTCATCTGCAAACTAGATTTAACTGTCTCAACATTCCAGCAAACAAAAACATCATACAAGTTTTTTTGTATTGAAGCTGACCTTTTCCTCATAATTTAAGATAAGAATTTACTTTTGAGCATAGAAGAAGTGTCAGGGAAAAGTAGTGGAACCACAGCTAGACTCTCTCTCTCTCCCTCACCAACTGAGCATTAAAAAATCCCCAGAGTGCAGGAAACCACACAGATGAGAGTTACAGTATTTTCTAAATAAAAATTAATTGTTATAGCCCTTACTGAAGTAACTAAAAATAATTCAGAACGTACCAGAATCTACCCCAATGTTAAGGACAACAAATGGATACTGGTGTTTATTGTGTACGTGATAAACTTCATTTACGATCTTGACAACCTGCAGAAAAGGTGAAAAAACAATAAACTTCMATACTATTATCTTCTATTTTGCACCAGTGCATACTAATTAATGTATTAATTAATGTATGATTGAACTCTTGTCCACASAAGCAGACAAAACAAAGACAGAAACTTGAGACACAGGAGCTTGTACCGTGAAGAAATAAATATACACATGAGTTACCAATGCTGAGGTTTTCAGAGAATATTGAACAAGTTGGTGTTGGTGATGTTATACAAATAAACCCCTCACCTTTGCTGGATCACAGGGACGTTGGTTGATAAAGAAGAACTGTCTGTCTGTTGTACTCCTTCCAACACCGTGATCACAACGAGAAATGAAGCCTGTAATACTGTTGGATAAATAATGTCAGAGTAAGGTAAAATGAATCAAAAAGCGTATTTAAAGGGAAGTATTTTATATGGGGCTTAAAGAAACACTTTTATACAGCATCAGTGAATATGAACATACACATTTCCTTTCCCAATTCCTTGTCTGCCAAAGGCTACTGCAAAACTGCATCCCCAAATCTACTATGCTGTTCTTGGTTCCTTTTAACACTATAAACCACAACACTTTTTTATTTCATGGTAAATGCCCCAGGCAATGGTGGTTTGCACTTTTGTAATTACCTATAAAGATTTTGTGGCATGTCAGCAGTGTTGAGTCCATATTCTTCACAAACAGCTTCACTAGGAGGGAGCTGAACAAAAGGAATAAGGCTCTGCAACTGAAAAAATAAAAAAAGGAAAGGAATTCAAACATCAAACCTATATAGATTTTCCCTTCTATTTTATTATCATTTATGAAAATTTGAGAAGACAGTGAGTTTCGGCTGACTGAAATCCCATTTAAAGGTTAACCAGAACATTTATGAATCCTAATTTCACAGGAASAGCTTGCAAAACCTGGATACACCTCAATTTTCTGTTCCTTATTTAAGACTTTCACATCACACCATTCYTAGGATTYTTKAAATTGCTCRCTCTTGTGACATACAGACTGTTTGYTGGCACAACGGCTCTTAAAACYAGCTTCAGAGAGTATTAAGGCATTACCCCATCTCCCAAATATTTTCTCTTGCATAAAACACCTCTGAGCAGATCCAGGACCTTCAGGGCAACCCGGGGAGGCTGCGGTGTTTCTCCTCTGCRAGTCTGCAGGGTGTGCTGCAGGGCAACACATGCCCCATCCTCTCACATTTTGTTAGAGGTTAAAAATGCCTCTATACAGCTACACCATCTCTCTTTTCAGTAATGAAAGCAATACCTGTTTTTGTCCAAACACTGCTCCAATATTCTCCTTTAAACTGGGACTTCCARCAGTGGATATCACACAGCTTTTTTTCCCTTGGCCAACTTGATTGGTGCAGTTAATCCGCACTCCTTTGGAAACAATACAGTAGGCCTGCAACAGCTGGACCATTTTTGCAAATTCCTATTAAAGAAAAAAATGAAAAGTGGTATTTAWAATAGCAAACAGGATGTTTACAAGACTGATATTTAGTCACAACACAGGTTGTGGTTTTACAGCCCTGGTTTTAAAATACATGTTAGTGATCATGATATGAATTCTTTTCAAAATCTGAAAATCTGAGAATGCACCTCTAAACCCAAATATTGCAAAGCAGAAGAGAAAGACAGGCATGAAATAGTCTATAATCAATGTGTTCTACACAGAACTGAATTTCATTCAGCAGTGAATAAATTCTGAGGTATGACACTCCTTTGAATTGAGAATTTCTGACCTTACCTTTTTGATGTTTCTTTGRAACTCTTTATGCCGCACTGGTAACRTGTAAAACAACTGCTGGATGCTGACAGTTGTTCCTTGCTGTCGTGGGAAAGGAGTCTTCTGAGTGATTTTACCATTGTGATCAAACACCAAACGAGTCCCAACCTTTGCTGACTTGTGACAGGTAAAAATGGTAACATCACTAACAGGAGGAAAGAGAAACAGAATTATTCCCTGAGCACTGTCTTATCTATTCCTCATGACAGTCAGGCATAGAAACTACAGCAATAACATTAATTTCATTAAAACTAACTCTTCACCACAAAAAACTACCAACCTATTCTTCAGAATAGTGCAATGYTTTTCTAGCTACAACACAAACATTCTTATTGGATCCTTTTCATTCCTCTTTTATAAAATTCAGTGTTAAAGTCTAATTTAGTTGGACACTACRTTCCTCATTCTAACAGATACCAGCAACACTGTGTACAAAAACTGATTTTAAATGTATAGYTGGCCTGGAAGGAATTTAAGTGCAGTTTAATGAGTTACAGTCTAACAAACAGCACTTAAATATTACAGTGCTTYACATCAGAGGATCAAACACTCATGCAAATACACAGTCCCACCCTGTAAARATCTGCATACTTAAGTAATGCTAAATTTGTACATAAAATAACCAATTAGGTGCTTAGAATCATAGAATAATTTTGGTTGGAAAGGACTCAGGATGTCGAGTAACCTACTGCTCAAAACTGACCTAACAGTAAGGAAAGGCAAGTTTCCAAAGCCTCACTTTATCAATAATGGTAAACTGAAAGGGTGGCGTGGTTTTGTGCATATATAGCAACCTTCTGCTACTATTAAATAATATTAATTACCTTAATGCACACAGTGAACTCAAAGCTTCACCTCGAAACCCAAATGTTTCAACATGTATTAGATCAGAAAAATCTTGTATCTTTGATGTRTAATGTTTCAGAGCTGGAAAAAGAYATTTCAAAYACACATTTCACTTCAAAGTGACACTGGTCTATGCAAGTAGATTTTGTATGCATGTCAAGAAGCAAAAATCCTTYTGTATTATTCATTGTATTTTATATAACGATTAAAGACAAAATASTGCTTGGTTTCCCTTTTTCCTTTAAACAAGATCCAAAATTCTCAGATGCACCTGTTAYTCCACACTTACACCACAGATTTATTCAGCATTATTGGTATAAGCAAACAAGATGCCTCAAAGCAGGACACAGTCCCTGCCTTTGCTGCTGCTCTACTGTCACACATCCTGCCCTGGCAGAAAACAGCAGCAGCYTGTGCTGTGCATGGACAGAGGAGGATTTCACACCATCAGTGCAGTTACCAGGGAATAAACTGACCCAGCAGCAGCATCCCCGACCCTTCACTGCCCTGCAACAGCAGCACAATGAGATTCTGATGCTCCAATAACACACCAAAGYTACTGAGTAACAACTTATGGTATAAAGATGCTTCACTGTTGTATCAAAAATAAATGTCAGTATTTCTGTTGCAGTGGCTAGATTCACCAGACAGTACTGTTCCTGCTCACATTTTGTGCAATTTAAAAYCAGCAGCTGGGAAGTTTCACAGTCAGTGTCAAACTGACAGTCAATGTCAGMTCCCTTTCAGCAAATACTCAAGTTTACAATTCACCTTTCCAAAGCTGTCACTTCCATAAAGCTCAACTCCTTCAACAATGACTAATGATTCAACATGAATTAATCCACATGAACATTTATAGGATTTTTTTCCTCTGTGATTATTTGTATTGCTTGTGCCATTTAAATAAGCAATGAAACCAAAGCTTATTTCTGAGTTACATGAACTGTAACCMCAAGAGCACTACAGAACACCAGTCTAGTGTTGCTCAAGTCTCGCAGGTCACACACTCATTATGTAAAAGCCAAGTATCTGTTTAATTAAACTTAGGAAATTGTTTTAAAACAACCAACGTGGCTTTCTTATTGAAAACCTTTCAAAATTCCCAAATAAAAATTATGAAAATATTCAACTTACTCAAGCCTTCAAAGTTTTCCTCTTCCACTCCACTTCCATTATCTGAGACTTCTATCAGTTCTGCTCCATGATCTTTAAGTTTTATGTCTACAAAAATGAGTCATAAAGTATTTTAATTCTCTATGTTCACACATGATGTTCAGTATCAATTTTGCWCTTGAAGTACATTTTTCGAACAACAGCTTTCCATGTTAACATTGAACAAAAAAAAAAAATAAAAATCCTAATCGCTGTCAAAAGTTAGGTCAATCTAATGCAAAACAGTCTGTAGCTCCAGGTAGTTAAGATTCACAGAACTTCTGYCTAAACAGAAGTTTTCCCAATTATGACAGTTCTGGAAACCAGCCCTGCCTGTGCTAGCCTAAGGCCACCGGCTGGCAGAGCCCCATCACCACTGCTCCACAGGGCACATACTTTTTTAGCGGCCAAAGTGGCTAGAAATTAAGTAAACTCACAAACTGACTCCCAGCCGGAGCCTGAGAATCAGAATGTTTTATTAACCTGCGGTGTAAAACCACTGCAGACGTGCTTGCCCCAAACAGAAAATATTTGCCCACATTTGTTAACATGGACCCGGTTTTGAGGAAAAAGACGTATTTTAGAAGTCTATTAAAACTGGATGAAGAGTTACCGATGTTGGTAGCTCCCGCATCCAGGCTGTTTTCCAGCAGCTCCTTCACAGCAGTGCCGAGGTTCAGCACCACCTGTCCCGAGCAGATGCGATGGACGGAGCGGCGGTCGATGGGCGCGATGGCCCCGGCGGGCAGCGGGCTGGGGAGAGAGGGACAGCAAACCACGGCGTGAGAGCGGCCAGCAAAGCCCTCAGGATTCCCTGAGAGAGCCGGAAGGGGAGGCGGGAAGCGAAGGGAAGCAGAACCGCGCCGGCGGCCGAGACACGGCCCGTGCGGGGATCACGGCTCCCGTGAGGGGAGCCAAGAGGCCTGGGCGCGGGATGCGAAGGCCGGGCCAGAGCCGGTACCGGTGGGTGCACACACTCACCAGGGCGCAGCCGCCTCCATCAGAGCCCCGGCGGGACGGGACGCGCCCTCCTCAGGCTCCCCCGCCCCGCTCGGTGAGCGCCGGGAGCGGCCGGAGCGCACCCGCCCCGCACCGACCGCGCTCCCCGGCCCGGTGCCTCAGCCCTCCGCCCCTGTGGGGACGCGCTCAGACAGCCAATGGCAGGAGCGCAGGCGGGCGGACCCGCAGTCCATTGGCTCTCTTATGTGTCAGTCAGGCGGCGCTCCGCCAATGGGCGCGGAGGGGGGCGGGCCGGCGGCGGCGGAGCGGGCGCGCTGCGGGGCGGGAGGCGCCATGCCCGCGATGTACAAGGTGCGGCCGCTGCACAGCGCCGAGGTGCTGGCGGGACACCTGCCCACCTGCATGTACCCCCTGCCCAACCTGCACCGAGCCCCCGGCACCGCCGCGCCGCCGCCGCAGGTAGGAGCGGAGCGGAGCGGAGCGGGGGGTGGGCACAGCGGAAGGGCGTGCTCGGGCCCTGGCGGGGTCAGCCATGCGGCCGCCGGGCCGGTGTTCCCTTCGGGCCGGTGTTCCTTTTGGGCCGGTGTTCCCTTCGGTGGGAGCCGCAGTTCGGGACCGGGAGGAGCCTCGGTTACCGGAGAGCTCACGGGGTGGGGTCCCATCGCCTCAGCCCGCAGGACGGGCCTGGATCCCCCTTCCCTCAGCGGCTCGTCTGAGGGTTAAATAAACACAGCGTTTTCAGGAATTTCTTAGTGATATTTTAAAGCCTTCACTTGTTCTCAGCTCGGCTTTTGTGGGCTCTCGCGTGTGTCCCTGTGGCGGTTTTTATGTTTGAATGGCCGTGCCGAGCTCCTGCCAGGCCTCGTTCCGTCCTGCTGCATCATCATCGCTTTGCCGGCTCAACTCTGCATTTAGCCAGCTACACACCCTCTGTTTCTAGTTTCAGTTTCTTTAGTCTTAAATAAGGCAAAAATCTAAAATGCTGTGTTACGTAAGGCTAATTGAGCAGCCTCTCTCCAGTGCCAGGAATGCAATGAATTCTCACAGGCCGCTTGTGGCCAATTTTAGCTTGATGCCATCACGGATTTGCTGTGCCCTCGCCCAGGCTGGTGCTGGAAATTACTGAGTAGGAGGAACTTGGGTCAGAACTTAACAGGATTGTTAAATAAATGCCTTCCTTTTGCAAAGCATGGAATTGTGTACTGACTAAATAATGGTCGCATAAGAGGTCTTTCCTTGTCTTTGAGAATATTTTGTTAAGTGGGTATAAAGATTTTACTTGGATACCTTATTTATCTCTTGATCCATGATAGTTTGGGTTTTGTTAATCCTTGTTCAGGATGCTTAGATTATATAAGGGTTTCTCTCTATTTTAAGCTTGTAGACTTAAAATCTGCCAGAAAAATATATTTTTCATCTTTTGAAAGAGGTTGTGAGATGCTTGTAAAGTAATTAAGATTAAAAGCTGCATTGGTATTATTATGTAATAAAGCCCATGGTCTGTTTTTCTTTATATTTTATATTCTCTGAATATGGAAAATTATTCCAAAGAGCAGTTTTGTAAGACACAGCATCCATCTAGATCTTCAGGTTTTTTTACTTTTATTAACTCCCTGATTTGTCAAAATGTTTCCTTRTATGGCCAATGTACCACAAACGTACCCACCTACTCYTCTGRGYTAAAGAATACATCACAAGCTAACTKTGATTTTTCAGTTTTCATTCAGCACTTCACTGCCAAACTCTTGCCTGATTCTGACTATGTTACAGAGTTTGCTGTAACGAATGGTTTAATGAATACATTAAGCAGAAGATTTCAGAAATTTATTAAATACGCCATCTCACCAGTCATACAGATACAAGACAAGTCCACGATATTCACAATGCTCTGGCTATCTGAATGTGTTTARTCTTTCAAAACTTAATGTCAAGTGGGCTGTGGACTGTTTTGACAGCTGAGTGAATGTTCACATGGCCTTGTTTTTCCCTCTCCTGTAGGAAGAGGTTGACCCATCACTTCAAGCACTTGAATCCCGCCAGGAGGAGATTCTAAAGCGTTTGTATGAGCTGAAGAGTGCTGTGGATGGGCTCTCCAAGATGATACAAACCCCAGATGCTGACTTTGATGTAACAAATRTCATTCATACTGACGAATTTGCTCCTTTGACAACAAATGGAGCAGATTTAGATCTGATGCTTGGAAAGGTGAGTTCAGTTGAGCAGGTMCATTGGTAGGCACCTTCTCCATGTTCAGTTTTTGGGGCTGGAGGGGTGGCATTAAAACCTGGGACACTCAGAACACAATATCCAACCTACARCTAYCATTTCATTTTGGGCATCCACATCACACATACAAACATAAATACTAATACTGTATGTACTCGCATATAATCCCAAGCTAGAACAGGTAATTTTGAAACTAGAACAATTGGTTTCTTTTTTATTAAACTGGAAACTTAACTTTGGCTTCAGATTGGAGTAGAGTTTACCTCAGTCACATCCTTGAATTACATGCTGAGGGAGGAAGATGTTTTAAAGTTTAAACAAGTTTTGAATTGCCAAACTTGAATTGATTTACTTGAACATCGTTAGAATTTCAGATATACACATGCATGACTATGTACATTTTGGTGTCAAATGAAAGCCATGYTTATGAGTATGATCTGGAATGTGTCTTACCTGCTGAATGTTTTAYTTTTCATTCAGGATTATGGTGCCCTGAAAGATGTTGTCATCAATGCCAATCCTTCTCTACCTCCACTGTCACTGCTGGTGATACACAGTCTGCTTTGTGAGCGCTACAAAATACTGTCAGCTGTTCACACACATTCRTCAGTGAAAAGTGTGCCAGAAAACCTCCTGAAATGCTTTGGAGAGCAGACTAAGAAGCAGCCACGTCATGAGTATCAGCTGGGCTTTACTCTGATTTGGAAGGATGGTAAGAACAAAATTTGTAGATCARTATTTTACAATAGGTGAGAAAATGAAACTTGTGCTATAAACCCTTGCCAACAGAGGCCTAGGTCGTTTTGTGCTGACATACGGGGGATATGAAGAGTTAGATAAAATTTTTGTTGTCTTCTCATAGCTGTGAACCATGCTGGGCCAGAGGAAGATTCCTGTTTGGAGTTAGTGCTGTTATAATACACATGGCATTGACAGGGGTGTTTGTACCCTAATGATTTTTTTTTTTAATAGCAGTGTTTTTCAGTTTCTACAAATAAGGCAGCCCAAAGAGGAATTAGGTGGGACACATGGCTGAAGTTTCAAAGAGTGATCTCTATGCCAGAAGACTAAAAACTGTTCATTAACCTGATGATGTTAACAGTAGTGCTGGCATTATACATAATGGAATTACCATTCTATTTCACTGCTTTACTATGTTACATTCAKTTTTTCCTTCTGTTCATTTCAGTTCCCAAACCGCAGATGAAGTTCAGCATTCAAACCATGTGCCCTATAGAAGGAGAAGGGAACATCGCTCGRTTTCTCTTCTCCCTGTTTGGCCAGAAGCACAATGCAGTTACCTCCACTCTGATCGACAGCTGGGTGGACACAGCCATCCTGCAGCTGAAGGAAGGCAGCAGCAAGGAGCGAGGAGCAGTTCTGCGCTCCATGAACGCTGCCCTGGCCAGGAGCTCCTGGCTGGTGGGCAATGAACTGACGGTGGCCGATGTGGTGGCGTGGTGTGCCCTGCGCCAGACGGGCACTGCCAACAGCGCCCCGGCCAACGTGCAGAAATGGATGAAATCCTGTGAGAACCTGGCACCTTTCAGCTCCGTGATGAAGCTGCTCAAGTGAGCCTGCACCCTTTGTAGTGATGTTTTAATCTTGTGCCACCTCATACCTGCTGTAATGTTCGAGTCCTTTCTGAGATGTATTTTAAGTACTACAGTTGGACAGAATCCTAAATTAATAAAAGCATTACAGCTGCCTTTTGGGTGTGACCTTCCTTTTTTATAACTCTTGCGTAAGATACRTTTGCTTAATGGCTGAGGTATGTAAATTAATCCTACACATTAATGTAAACACAATGCTGTGTTTACACAGCACACAATGTAAACACAAGCTGTGCTTAATTTTTCCAGTGCAACATGATTTCTTTCTCAGAAGCCTCTGGYGAAGGCAAAAGGATAAACACCTTTTAAGAATAAGACAGCAAAATGAAAAGGCATTGAAATATTTTATGTAAAAAAGAAACATTTTATATAACTTAACACAGAATAGAATTTAGTTCATCCTGTMCTTAAACAGGAGAGCCTAGTCTCGTTTGTTCATCGTGCTCTTCAGAAAGCAGTCTTATTGTCTCCCTCAACTTCTCTATTTCTTCTTCTTGCTGTCTCACCTTCAGYTGGAGGTTAGAAATAACCTGGAAATGAGAGTCAGTTTACTTYATTGCTAAGCAAGGATTAGAGCCTTTCTGACCTATTTCAATTGAGTTTGCTGCCCATTACAGCCACATGCAGCAGCACTCAGCTATTCTGCRTATTTGATACTACAACTTAATCCACAAAGCAGGGGGGCATGGAAAAGAAAAATTGTTAGAAGACTGCAGATATGACAAAAAGCTTTGAGAGCTTTTGAGAGGAATTTTTATAGCTCAGAACTGTAGAGTCTTCAGAAAGTTATCTATAGATAATGGACCAGCTATCATTGCAAAGACACCAGAAATAATACAGTGGCCTAAATACTGTACTCAGAAAAAGAGTCTTAATCACACATTGCTCTGAATTTCAAAGCCAAACAAARGCAATGCAGGCAGGGATACAAAGGGCATTTCCTTTTTGTGTTCCTTTCTGCTGTAAGGGTATAGCTCACCTGGTCTGTGGTGTGGAAGAGTTCACTGTCCCGAAGCTGAGCTGCTGTGGGRCGCTCTGTAGCTCTCTCACTGGTCAGGAGTTTCACATACTTGGCCTGAGTRGGCCATTTCTTGTAGAAAGTATGAGGAATTTGGCCAGTCCTTAAACGTGTAAGAACTTCMGTCCTTTCCATTTCTGTTCCAAATGGTTGGAAGAGTTCTAGCAGGATAACACCCATGCTGTACATGTCTGACTGTTAATGGGGTGAAAGGAAAGTTCTGGTGTAACTGGTATTTTAACTTAGGCTTCTTTTTCTCATAAAATCATAAACGTTTCACAACAATGAAGTTTCATGATGGCATGAAGAGTATCATTCTCAACATGATATTAAAAAAAAAAATTTTGCCTTAATAGTAAATGAGAAGGCAAAGTTGAAATCCATGTTTCAACAAAAACATTACGAGTAACAGCAAGAGGAATATATATGTATTTGCCTATTGAAAGGCTTGATTTATTCCTATTATGTATCATGTGTTAATAGAAAARAAGAAAAAACAAACCCAGAGTTYTSTACCTTGAAATCATAGTGAGATCCCTGCAGTTGTTCTGGTGAGGCATAGAGGCAGGTCCCCACTCCAGAAGTATGAGCCTGTCCTTTGAAAGGCAATGGACACTTAGCTAGTGCTGTTATTATTACAATTAATGMTTTTCTATTTAATTATTTTATAGAAACGAAACATTGAAGAACATTAAACTTTTTTTCTCTTACCATTTATCCTTTCTGTCTGAAACCTTTCTGTCTGCAACTGGTTTGCATCATCCCAAAGAAGATCTTTGCAGGCTAATCCAAAGTCACCTATTTTTACCTGCTGATCTGATCCGTGTAGAAAGATATTTCTAGGCTGCAAAAGAAGACAGAATACAATTTAAAAATATGTCTGTATAAAGAATTACGAAATTTCAGCTGTTTCAAAGTCTGTAAAATGCATGTTCCACAGGTATAATTATTTAACATTTTTGAGGAGTCAGAAAAAAATAGTCATTCCTGATACCAAATTATATATTAGCAACACCATTTGGGCCAGAAGACCACATACATAGAATAAGGATCTAGAAAAGAATTAAGCAAAACAGAAATCCCCCAAAATTTAGTGGAAAGATGAAATAACACGTTTTTCCCGCAACAGAAACTGGGAAATTTGCAGAACAGTAAACAGGAACAGGCAGGAGTGGACAGTAAATTTGACCAACTGATGTAGCAAAGAATGATGAGTATTATTGGGCTAGACATAATGCAAACCAAAAAAAAACCACTTTTCTGTATGATAAGCACAG
Organism: Malurus melanocephalus; assembly: GCF_030028575.1. Classification (NCBI taxonomy): domain Eukaryota; kingdom Metazoa; phylum Chordata; class Aves; order Passeriformes; family Maluridae; genus Malurus; species Malurus melanocephalus. Next base: position 111,238 of record NW_026624185.1, read on the forward strand.
CTACAACAGGCTACTGGGCTCTGGGAAGTTGCCTTGAAAAAAAGAGCCAAATTATGACAGACTTGAGAGCTCTGACTCTGCAAACTGACAGTTTTGAACTGTTATATTTATTTTGATTTTAGGACCACTAAGGGGGAGAAATGCAAGCATTATGTATCGAGGCAGAAACACCAACTTGCTCAGGTGGCAGAAAGGAAATAGTTGGTCTAGTAGAGTATAAAGGAGATGTGAATAGTTTAACAAGAGATGGGCAATCTCCATTCTTTTCCTTTCTTCAATGCAGATCAAATTTAGAAGTATGGTACTGCTATAGAGGAGATAATCTATTTTTCCACAYGTAACAACTAAATTCTTAAGCGTCCAGGTCATCTCAAATGGAACTATGAAGTTGCTTTCATTCTCCCATAATGGAAATTGTCTTTGTTTTCTTCAAGCTCAAATAATAATTGGATGGACTTACTTTAATGTCTCGATGCATCACTCCCATGCTGTGGATATAGCAAACTCCTTCTACCACCTCCTGGAAAATTTTCATTGTCCAGCCAACATCCACGAGATGATATGGACCTTRAAACAATGTAAATTATTTCAGCTAGTTTTACTGAGTTATGTACATTTATGGTGCTATGAYTTGCTGAATTTTGTGTATTTGTGCTGTGGAATGAATTTTTAATAGAATGAGCACATTTAACTATACATTTCCCCATGCTTCCCCCAATATAGTAATTTTGAATCAGCAAAAAGTCTGACACTAACATCACTAACATCAAAATTCCAAAAAGGAAAGTTTGGGGAACACAAATACATGCTCTCCTGCAAAGATTCTTCCAAACCCCATCTGATAGTTTTTTGCTTATCAATTGCACAAACCCTTTACTTTCATTTTAGTACCAAACTAGCATGAAAAATACAGTTCCAGATAAGATCATGCTAATTTATTGTTGCTTTACAATGARTAAGACAGTGATGAATCTTACTAGAAGTGTCCTCTGATCCCTTGTTGCATCTTTTATTACGGTCAACAATCCAATCCCACAGGGATATTTCACACAACTGCATTTGTATATGAAGCATTAAATGATACTCCACCTAAAAGAAAAATAATGGTTCATAATTTTGACACTGTAATATGAACAGTATTTCCTCAGTTATCTTCTTTAAAGCAAATAAACACAAATTTATTAAACAAAAAAACCCACCAAAAACAGGCACCAAAGGGACATCAAGTAAAGTATTAATAACGTACTGCACTCAAGAAGCAGATGCAGCAATGCTATTGAGTTTGAGGTTTTTCTTTGCTTGCTTCTCAAATTTTAACAACTGTTACATGATAAATGCTAACAAAACTGCCAGATACATACTCGAATATTCAAATTAGAGTTTGAAACCTTCTAGACATACTAAACAGAGGTTTATTCCAGCTTAATTAATATAAAATAGCAAAAAAATCAACCTCTTGATATGGAATTTTATGGAATCACAGAATTGTTTAGACTCCAAAAGACCTTTGAGTCCAACTGTTTATTCCCATGAATATGTAGCTCAGTTTCTGATAATGTACCAGTTCATCTGATAACCTGGACAACTCAAGCAGACACCTTTAAAACTGGGTTTCTTGCATGAGGGAACTCCCAAGTGATAGCAAAAGCTTGAAGTATTCCAGAGCTGGCTGTGTTACACAAAACATATCAGTGGTATGGCATAAATGACAACAAGGTTTCCAGAGCACAAGTGATTCCCTGCTCAAATCTGCTTTTATCTTTTTCTCATGTACTCCCACACTGCACAGGCACCACATGACACACCAAGACACTCCATCAGTAACAGCTGCTTTRGCCATCATTACTGAAAGCTACAGATTTTCAAGTTTAATGGGGCTGTGTCATGCAGCAGTAGCACTCTGAATTCATGCAGGTGCTTTGAAAGGACTCAAGATACCCAACACAGGGAAACTTTCTCACAGACACTGCATTTTCTCAGCTCCTCTGCTCAGCTTCCTTGTAATGATGTCACCCACTCAAGTAAAAATTGTCTGAACTTTTGGCTCTACTTGCAGTCATTTCATTCYTTTAAATTTATTGTTGTAAACCATTCCTTTCCTCCGTCCACTGAACTACTTTAAAAACATCACAAAATTAGACAGCAGTTAAAGATATTTAAAGAGAACTGTATTTACCTCAAACTCCCCACAGAGTGCTACCTCATTCTTGGAGCATTCTTCAGAGCAGGACTTGCTTTCAGAGGACTGACTCTCAGTGCTAGCATCTTGATTCACACTGGAATGAGGTTCCCATGTTGAATGATTTTCCACATCAACTGATAAACTGTTAACATTATTTACAAAGTCTCCTTGTAGTTCTATGGATAATTCRCATTTATTGGGTTTCACACACTCTTTACTATTGCTGTTTGTAAAGTCATTCCTTACATCCATATTCTGCACTGATTCTCTGCCCACATTTTCAAGACTGGTACTGTCACAGGACTGCTTTTCTTGTGAGGTAAGGTCAGCAAAGATAATTGAACTGCCACTTTCCACACTCTGGATGTGACAGTGATCACTGCAAATAATAAAGGGACAGAAATCCAAGTAAGTACACAGTTTCATACCATCTACTTGTGATACATCATACTGATTTTTTTTCCCCAATTGCAAACAGCTTTCCCAAGTAAGAGTTTAGCTGCTTCCCCACACAAAACTCCAGGATCCCATAATTGTCAGTGCAGCCTCCAGCTGCTCAAATACTTTCTCCCAGCAGGGATTTCTGACAGCACTCCCAGACAGCAGTGTCTCACACACACCTGAAGTTCAAGTCAAATATTTGTTACCACTGAGATTTGTAATACTCACTTGCTATTCTCTTGCTCCAAAGACAACGGCTGCAACTCCATTATTGTTTTACCTGTTGGGTGAAAAGATAAATATTTTATAAAATGAACAATGTATGCTCATTACTAAAAATTAGCATTTAAACTGCAGCACCTTACTGAACAATTACTGTGGATACACCTAGATTACTTCTATTGCTGCTGCTGCAAAAGGTGCTCATTAAAGTCTACTAAGAAGCTATCCTAATATGTATTTAATTTCTCTTTAAATGAAAATAGATGTTGCTCAAAGTCACTAAAAGGGTTGTACTGGGCTCTCTTAAATATTTCTTTAGACTACACCTTTAAGTCAATCTGTTCAAAGGGTTAACAGTGTATAGGGTAATACCATTAAGTAATAGATAAGTTATTTGGTAAGGAGAGATTGAGTGCACAGAGGGACCTGGTGATCACCTCTAACTTCCCTTTCCTTTAATTCTTTTAAGGAGGTGAAAAAAATAGTTCTATTATCAGGGAGGYAATACTCTCCTGCAAATAAGAGTACAGAGATTGTAAGGTGAGAGCAAGAATTGCACAACGAGCCGTACTTTCCTTTTGGATGTACTGCTTGAACTTGTTCCATCCAAGCAGTGTGATAGCCAACAATATTGGGATGCTGCAGCCCAGCCAGCACCTTSACTTCTCGGAGCACCTAAAAAGACCAAAATAATCCCACTGTGACAACCCTTTATTCTGAGTGCTTAATAAACACGAAACATAACAAAAAATAAGTTTCTTGCAGAGAAAGAACAGATAAAATTGTCACAGTAACAGAAAATTTGAAAGCTTTAAAACAAATTGATTTTCATGACTGCAGAGATGATCGAATTCAAGTAATTCATATGGGTTTTTTAATGGATTTAAATACCTCTCATTTACTTTTTTCTACCACGTATTGATAAGGTCAAATCTTTAGAAACTAGAATGCATTAAAAGTGATATTGTTTTGGGAAATATTAACTACATTAATAAATTAGAACAGAATAAGCTACAGCCAACAAGGAGCTAAAACAGGGACGAAACACAGGAGGAATACCTTCATGCAATCTCTTCTTGTAGCCTTCTTAATTTTGATTTTTTTAATAGCGTAGAACTGACCATCTAACTTGTTTCTGACCTGAAAGCAATTGCAATGGAGAAAATTAGGTGCTAATGTGCTTAGATTAACTAAATCCTCTAAAATTTTATTTCTGCACCCCATTCACATGGAACATCACCTGCCTCAGAAAATGAAACTGGGAGCAGGCCCCCACAGTCAAAGAAAGGGACACTGATAGGTCCTGATAACTGCTTGAACAGGTTCTCAATGAATGTGAGACCACACTCTGTCACTTCCACATGGCACATCTCTCATGGGGAACCTTGGGCTGGCCATACACTACAAGTACTTGAACTGCCCAAGCTAATGTTGAACTGTATTTTGTTCAAATTGAGGCTCATTTTTTTTCAAACAGCCACAACTAAAGCATTGGAGGTGCAGATCAATTAGTTCTGAGGCTGTTCAAAGTCAATATAACACAGTATTTCACATGTGAAATATGGAGTTTTCATTCACCCTAAAAGGATACACACAAAGGAAAGCATCTAATATATCCTGACAAACAGAAAACTAATCACAACTGAGCAGCTTTTGAAACGAAACACCAACTTTTTTCTAAGAGACAGATATGCACCTCTTCTATTCAAAAAACATTTGGCAGTGGAGCCAAAACAGTAACTCCAAGTTCYAAAGAAAAGCTAGATCTAAACAGATTAAAGGTGAGGTAGAGAATACCTTGTACACTTTGCCATATCCTCCTCTTCCCAGCCTCGCAACCTCTTCAAATTCATTCAAGTATCGTGAAGTCTGTGCTTCAAAGAGAATTTCTTTTTCCCTAATAAAAAAAAAAAATAGGCTGAATTAAATTACGACTTACAAGTAAGATAAAGCTGCACACATTCTAAAATACTATTCATGTTGTGAAAAGAAGAAAGTACTTTGACATTGCCACCCTTTACMAGCCTGAGTTTCAGTGAATACTGAAAACCAGCAGAGCATGCTGCTCTGCTACAAATCCAAACTCAGTTTTAACAGAAGTATTCAGATTGTTTCTCTTACACTGATGCCTGGCAAGTCTTGTTTTCCTGAACAGTGGTACTGAGTGCAAGAGTTGTACTGAAGAATGAATKTTCACCACATCATTTTGACAATTCAGAGAAATTTTTACTTTTTTYCCCCTTATATTTTAGAGCCAAAATATGAAATGTAGTATTGATTAAATTCAAAGTGGAGCACAGAACTTTAGGGAAAGAGTTTAGTATTTCTACATGCTTTGAATACATACCCAATTGCATGAGACTCTCCGTTATCAAGTTCCTACAAAACAACAAAATCCAATATAAAGACATGCCATATGAAAAGAGTAACAGGTCTACAACCACTGGGCACAGACAGCTTAATCAAAACAAAAACTGCAACATTCTTAGAAGAAAATGAGTTTACTGACAGCCACTTGCATGCTGCAGAGAGCTTCACCAAATTAAAGTATTATTATCCCAGTGGTAATCTGTTAACATTTCTGCTGGAGAGATTACTGCCCTTTTCGAGTTCTGTTGGCAAACAGGATAAAAGGAGGGTTCTAAAATGTGCTTAAAACAGAATTAACTAGCTCAGTTCAAGCAACAAGATAAGCAAATGGGTGTTGACTCAGCCTGAAGCACAAGTACACAAAATACACCCTCCACTAATGTAAATATAAGGGTGTTAACATAACCAACAGTTTAGAGCTGAAAATGGATGTGTCCATTGTCAAAAAAAGAGGCAGCAATACTTAAAACATCTTGCCTTTGTTTATAAACATTTTAACTTGGTTTTTTATTATTATTTAGTAAGATACAAAACATTGATGGCTTCAAAAACTGGTTTGCACCTATAGAACCAGAGCATGCCATCCCAAACATCTAAAGAGTTATTCTGTATAATTATTAAAAAGGCCCAATCCAGTATTAAAAAAAAAAACACAAATAAAAGCTCCTTACTGCAGAGGCTGCCAAAGACATGTAACAAAGCTTACCCCGTTAAGTATTTGTTGATTAGCTGCTTTCATCAGTTCAGTAATGGCTCTGTTGTGCTGCAGTCTTACAGTACTAAATTCATCACAGAAGGCAAAAGGGGAGAGCAACCCTGTCCTTGTGAAAGCCTGACGAAGAACTGCACAAAGAACAGAGAAAGCTCAGAGAAATRTTAAATAAAGCCAGCCAATAAGATCATATAAACACTTTCTAAACAAGAAAGCCTATTTGAAAGATAACACATCTGCAAAACTGAGCAGTCCCTCTCACCCTAATGCTGCTCCCATACTCTTAGCAATTAAAACTAATGAAATCCAAACTAGAGCTGCTCCATGGGAATCCCTTTGCATAATTGTTATTTGCCATGCCCTTCAGGGTCACAACTGCATCTCCTTCACACCTCAGCAGATGAATTACACAAACATCCACCCATTCACTTACATTTTACTTTTGGACTTATTTTGATCTGTGAAAAATTGAAAGCCGGTTCACAATTGTGAGGATGCATTTGTAACCAAAAGTGGTAATGTCAACATTTTCTAATTCATATCCAAACCCACACATTTGTGCACATACTCATAATAAAGAATGAAGTCAATTCCTTCCACCACCTCCCCAAGCACTTTATCTTTCTCGGTTGGAGTAAAGTAACTATGCCAAACAAAAACTAATAAATRCTGGAGATGGGAGCATCTGTGATGTTATAAAGGGCATAAATTTWAGCTATGAACAACATACTAGATTTTATTTTCTACAGTCATGTATAGTAAGGACAAAACCCTTGGATATTGATCTCGAATACACTAAGTATATACCTAAATGCACAAAATACCCACGATAAATCACATACCAATAAGGTTTTTTAAATGTAATACTTCACACTTAAAAATGCAAACTCCCTGAATGAAATCAAAAGGCTTTAGGGCAAAATAAAGGACTTAYAGAGGAATTTACTCTGATTTTCATGTGATTTTATTTTGAAAGATTTAGTGAAGGCTATACTACAGCWATTTCTTGATATTCTACCTGCATTTTTAGATCACATTTAACAGTTATATAATTTACCCTGCTGCCCTTCTCATAATCCAACTCTCATGTACTAGCTGAAACAGCACTGTCTGATCCTTACATCTACAGCAATATACTGCTACTGTTTTCAAAAATAAGACAAGTTGTCATTGCCAATTTAGTTGACTCAAGGTATTCATCTTCTTCACAGAATTACTCTTGTCCCAGCGGGATCAAACCTACAGCTTTGTATTGATATTACACTGTAACTCTGCACAGAAGGGTCTGGTAAATATTGCAGGAAGGCARTTTAAGAGACAGGAATGAAAGCCTCTTACTAACTTCGGAACAAACACCTGGAATGAACGGGGTTGTGCGTGTACATGTGGCAGAGATGCTCCAGCAGCGACACGAGCAGCAGCTGATTTTGGATGGTCGAAGTGAACTTCACAAATTTTTGCGACCCGTTTGCAACTCGCAGCTCCGCCGGCACATCCGATTCTGCAAGAGGACAGTCAGACGAATGAACTTAGGTCTCAGTACACGCCTATTTACCTAAACATCAAAACAACACAGAACCCACACGGCTTCACCACAACCCCGGCTCACAAAGAGGCACCACGCGAGCTGCCACTGAGGGAGCAGCTTTGACGCTAATTAGGAACACAATTAATTTTTTTAAGTGTGCACGGAAAGCAGCTATCCGGGTGCCCGAGGCAGGAGGGGCTCCCACAGCGGCCTCAGGGCAGGGCTCTGCCAGGGCCTGCCCGCTCTTGCATCACCCCCGGGCCGCGGGGAAGGAAAGAAAGGGGAAGGCGGCGGTTCTACCGTCCTTTCCTCCCTACCGCAGCCCGGAGAGAGGGGAAACATCCCGCTCGCCCACAGGGCAGCCCCGGCCCCGCTTACCGTCAAAGCGCGGCTCGGGGCCCTCCTCAGGGAACTCGATGGCGGGCGGTGGCGAGCGCAGGCCCGCAGCCCGCCCGGGCCCCCACATGCCGGGCTSCCCTCCGCTCCGGCCCGCGGGGCCTGCCCGCCTCCCCGTGGGCGGCTCCGGGGGCCGGGCCAGCGTTTATGGCCGCTCTTTGAGCGCCGAGCGATAAAGCATGAACCGGAGGGATAAAGCCGATAGGGAAACCTTCGGCCCGGGAGGCGGGGACGGGAGGGCAGGGGCTCGCAGTGAAGGTCCGCGGCGGGGAGCGGAGAGTSCCCTCCCCTCCCCTCGGCACGGGGACCGGCACAGCCGCAGCCCGCGAGAGCCCCGCGCCCGGCCCGGGGGTCGCCGAGCCCCCTCTAGCGGCTCCCGGCCGCGGCACAGGGGCGGTGCCGGTCCCCGTGTGACCCGGAGGCGCTCGCTGCTCCCCCCGCCGCCGCCGCCGCCTCCTCTCCTCCCCCCGCCCGCCCGCCTGCCCGGCCGGCGCCGGGCCCCGGATGCAAGAGGCCGGCGGAGGGACGTCATTGTTCCCCGACGGACTGTAACAGTAGGCGGAGCGGGCCGGGCTGAGGCGGGGGCTGCGGCGAGGGGGACCCGGCAGCGCCGAGTCAAGCGGGGCCGAGCCAGGTAATGGGGCTGGGGGGAAGCGCCGGGCCCGGCGGCGGCCCCGGCACAGCCCGGCGGCACCGCGTGCGGCTCCCGCCTGGAAATCAATGGGCCGGGGGGAGGGGCCGGCCCGGGAAAGGGAAGGGAAAGCGACCGGCGGGAGCAGCCGGCTCAGCCCAGCCCAGCCCACGGGGCCGGGGCGCGGGCCGGGCGCTCGGCCGCTGCCCTCCTGGCTGGCGGGCAGCCGGAGGGGGTGGGACCCCCGGGCGGGGCGGGGCGCCGTCCCCAGCACGCGGCGGAGGGACCCAGCCCCGCCGCCGCCACCACCCCCTGGGCCGGCGGGACCGGCCCCCTCCCGGCGCGGCGGTGCCTCCGCGCCCGCCCTCTCCGTTACGCGCCGGGGTCCCGCCGGCGCCGCTTCTCCTTTTCCTACTCCTGCCGCTGTCGGCGTGGGGGACTCGGCGCGGCTCCCCCGCGTCCCGGTGCCGGCCGCAGGGCGGTCAGGACGCCCCGGCCCCGGTCCCGCGGCGGGAGCGGCGCTCTGCCCCGCCTCACCCCGCGTTGTTCCCGCTCGGCGCGGCGGCGCTGACTCCCGCGGCCCCTCCGCCCCGTGCCCGGGGGGCTCCGCGCTCGGTTCGCCGCCCCCCCTCCCGCGTTGCCATGGGCACGGAKCCGCCGTTGGGCGCCGCCGCCGCGGTCCTGCCCCCGGGCCGGGATGGGACGCGGGCCCGGACAGGTCAGCACGGGGCCGGGAGGCGGAGGCGGCCCGGCACGGCACGGCACGGCACGGGCGGGGAGGCGCGGGGCTGAGGGGCCCGGCGCTGTGCGGGTTAGCGGAAGAAGGGCGAGGCGAGGGCTCCCTCAGGGCCGGTGCCCGGCCCCCTCGCCGCGTGTGGGGTGGGTTTTGTTTTGTGTGTGTCCGGGCTCTTGCCGCGCTGAGCGCGGACATGTTGCGTGCGGTGCCCGTCCCTGCCCCTCCCCGCGGCCTTTCGCTGCCGGTGYCTGAGCGGTTTTGGCTCGGCGGGAGCGCCGGGGAAGGCAGGCAGAGCGGGGGAAGCCGGCTTGGCGGCACCTTGGCGGTTCGGTTGTGAGCGGGCTCCGCGGCTCGGGGCCGCCCGGAGCGAGGCGCTCGCGGGCGCTCGCAGCGCCGGGCTCGGTCCCGCCACAAGCAACGGCCCCGGGACGGGACGGGACGGGACGGGGAGCTCGGAGCCGTGCCCGCCCAGCGCTCCGGCCGCCTGCTCACCCACGGTAAACTCATTAATTACTTTCGCCTCTGCTGCCTTKCATTTTGGACCGAAAGTAAAAGCAGCGCGGGGTGTGTGTTTGTGTTGCGCACTGCCCCGGGTTGTTTTCGCTCCCGGTGCGCTCCGTGCCTTAGCGGGGTGATTCTGCCTGGGTTTTTGCTGGAGTAGTTTCCTCCCGCTTCTTGTTTGTGCCTCGGTGTTGCCGCTCTTGTTTTTTCACAGTCGCTGCTGGAAATGTTTGGTTTGTACTGAGATAAAGGCGCARTCCTACTCCCTGGCTGAGCGCGGTTCTGTGAGCGGGATCTTGTGTAAAACCATCCTSAGCTGTGATTTATTGTATGCAAAGCGGAGACCAAACATAAATATTTAGATCCGAGTCGTAACTCATGTGTGTTGTGATGAGASTGCGAAAAAGAATCTAAACAACGCTGATGCCACACTCCAAATGGGAGGAAAGCAACTGTTTGTTCTGTTTTACTCGTCAATATTATACTGGGAGAAGTCTGTTATGGGAATAGCACAGGGAAAAAACGCTCAATACACATGGCAATGTGAATTTATGTTCAGCGGTGGTGCAGGAACAGAATCTGTATGTACGTTGAACAGTGGGAGAGGAAAAATATCCACCTTTGTAAATTTTGTGCTACTTCGTCAGAGATATTATATCCAAATTAACTACATTGACATTTTGAACAAGTGGTGGTTCTGAGTTATTCTTGTCATCCACTGATATTTGCTGGTGTATAATGTTTGAAATCTGGTRATGTGTTGTTCAGTTGTTAAAAATATATTTTAAAATACATGAGGCTTCCCTCATTGGTCAATACAAGGCCAAAGCTTTTTTGTGATAATATTCTTCTGTTTGCTTTTCACTGCAGTCTTGATCCTGGTTTTTGTCCTGCAAATAAGTTTTAAATATGATGTTGAAACCCCTTCCCTTTCTATCAGAAAAAGGAGATGTCACGGGTATCTGCAGTTTGAAGTCTGGATCTTACCTGAAAATCACTAAGCCCAAGAACTCTCATCTTAGTCTTTCAAATGGACAAAGATGTCTTAATTTTTCGGTAAAATGAGTGAATTTTCCTTTTTTTTTTTTTTTTTTTTTTTTTTTTTTTTTTTTAATATGTTATCTCCAGTATGAAAAGTGTTTACAGAGTAGATTTTAAATTTAAAATTTACAGGGGAAAAAAATCTAATTAAAGGGTTTGCACATAATATGCATGTTGCAGGACTAGAAGTTCTCCCATTTACTGTGCTTTGTTTRATCTACCTGAAGTTTTACCATTAGCAATGGAGTTGTGCCATCAATCTGAAACTGCTTCATGCTTTGTTCTCTCAATTATTTCAATATTACAAAGCAGGTTATAYTTTAAACCCTCAGTTAAGTTTATGGTTTTCCTGAACTTATAAAGGCCCTATAGAATACAATAGTAGTAAAAAAATTACATATAGGAGTTGATAAATGATCCTGTAATTATTCAGCAGTTTACTGTGCACAAACAATTGCACATATTTGAAGATATACCATCTTGAAGCATAATCAGCATTTTGTAAAGGACTTTATCAATTGTTGCTTTTATTCTTGAGGGCTGAGGATTTGTTTTGCTTTCTTTTGCCTTCATCATTTACTTTTTATAGCTTACATTCCCCTTCTGTTTTTCCCTGGCAAAACAACTTTACATAAGTAGAACTGAAAAAGATGCTTCTTAATTCAACTTATTGGTTGATAAGTAATCATTTTAAATGTGATGGGTGCAAAATACCAGCAGTGCTGCCCAAGTTGTATCTGAACAAATACTTCTCAGAAGGGCAGAAGAAACCCTGGTGGAAATAAATAAATTTGTGAGAGTTTTTTTGCTCTTTTTTCCCAAGATTTCTCAGAGCTATATCCCATCCTCTGTGTTATCAGGGGTTTGTGGTTCCCAGGAGTGACAACTCCTCCTGGATCCCAACAGTCCAGCACTTGATTGTGCCACTGCTCACAGCTTCTTTTAAGAAATTGGAAATTATAGGGGTTTAAAATCCGTGAAAGTGTAAGAAATGCCATCAGTCATTAGCTCAGCAGAGGTTAAAAGCAGTATCAATACAGTTTTGATGGAAAATTCCACTTTGTGTGTTTAGTTGTGTGCTGGGTAGAATTTTATTTTGAGTTTTGGGGGTTTGTTTGTAATCATTTTTAGCTGTTCAGTTTTTTGAGGCTAAAAGTGACAGGATTTCTCTTAGTCTTTCCTTTCTGGAATGCTCCTGGACATTCTTATACCAAACAGACCTTTTGCCTTGTTGCAGATATGAACGATGACCATAGTTAACAAGCCAAAATCTTCAAAGTCTAAAAAATCTTCCTCGAGACGCTCTGACAAATCTATGAAACCCCGTGGTAAAAAAATGACTTCACGCACTGCAAGTTTGGGCCGGGTCCCTCCTACAGAAGATGCCAACAAAGTCTCTGTGGACAAAGGTCCTGGGGGGCATATTTATTGTAGATCATCTCAAAAATCAAAGCCTTTTGCCCAAAGAGATCTAGGTAAGTGTCTTTTGTCCCCCCGCTCCTTTTTCTTCAAAACAAAACCAAAGTAAAAGCAGATTTTGGTTGTTGCACTTGCTATAAAGTGGGACTACAACAAATCAAGAGTTCAGCCATAAAATTCAATTTTGTGCATCCCCTAAAGATGCAGGGTTGCAAAACTTGGATTTATCTATTTGCAATTGATTTATGAAGTATTTTTTATTTATTTATAATCAAATAAGTGGAGTTTGTCATAATACACAGGTGAACCTAGGCCTCTTCTGTTCTGGGGAGAAAAAAACATTTTACCATTTATATTCATGGCTTTCATTGTTCACAAATCTTTGAATCATAACTCTGTTTTCTGTAGGGTTACTTTTGGTGCTGCTTACTTGTTTTTCTGAGTTCTTACTGCATAAGCACAGGTTTAAGTTTATAGTTTAAGTTAAAATAAGGAAAAAACACAGTCGTTTAATTAATAAAGGGATTAAAGGTATAAAGAAACCAGGTACTAAATCAGAGTGGTAGTTTGTGTTGCATTCAAGAATTAAAGCAGATCAATAAATTATTGTCCCAAGCAGTGTTGTTGACCAGCAAATTCCCATGGCAGTGTTAAATCTGTGTATCATGTGTGCTGTGTTTTGGAGTAGAGCTGCTTCTTCAGGATGCTCCTGCAAAATCCTACATTTAAATCCCCTCTTTAACCCAAAACCAGTACAACTCCYTTTAAAAAAGGCAATTTTCTTGCAGCTGTTAATGATGGGATTGCTCCGCCACAAAGAATTCTTTTTCCACCCGAGAAAATCTGTATGGATTGGCAGCAAACACAAAGTGTTGGAGTTGGACTGCAAAACCTGGGCAACACTTGTTTCCTTAATTCCACCCTCCAGTGTCTGACCTACACCCCTCCTCTTGCCAACTACATGCTTTCACTTGAGCACACCAAGTCATGTGAGTATTTCTAACATTATAAATCTGTTGGACAGCTCCAGAGGTAAAAAAAAAACAAAAAACAAAGTGAAGAAAATTTTTAGTTGTTCTGTTTTGTCTGTAGAAGGAGGTTTTGAATGTGCTCTTAAAGGTCTTTTCCAACCTGAGTGGTTCTGTGATTCTCCTGCCAGGAGAATCAGAATTATAGGAGGCATATAAAGTGAATTTGTTAATTTAATGTGCCACGGTAAAACTTAAAAGATGATTCTTTGCTTCATGTGAATAATAAAGGACATTGTAAAGTAAGGCATTTGATGAACGTTTGGCATTTGGGTTTGCTGCAGGTAGAAAGGTGATAAAATTTAGGATGTTGATGTTGAAGACTCTGAGTGTTCACAGCCTAATACTGTGATAAATTAYGTGTTCAGTGTTGACCCATTAAAAATCCCAAATGCTCTAGAAAGTGCTACAGATTTATCTCTTAGGAGCTTGAATAGAAATTTAGAGGGACGGTGTTAAAATTCAGGCTGATTTTCTTCTACATAATTAAGTTTGTATTTTTTGAACCCTAGAATCTCTGTTCTTTGAATTTTGGTTTTCTACTTAAATTTGTTTAAGCCTAGGGGAGCTTCTTTTTATATCCATAAATGTGATTCTTTCCCAAGGCCACTGTGTGCTTTCTAGTCTGGTTTCTTAATACTTATTCCTAGAAATTTGATTGTRTTTTGTTCCCAWATATAAAAATTWCTTCARTTTAGAATCAYTGAMYCTTCCAAATGATTTTGTTCCATTCTTCTGCCATGGGCACCTTCCCCTGGGAGTGTTCCCAGCCAGGTCAGATGGGGCTTTGAGTTTGTGATTTTCTGAGTTTTATTCTGTWCAGTTCTGCATAAGAAAATGCCACAAAACTGTTGGGATATTGCCACCTTAGGAGCAGGGAATGCAGCATGGACAGTGGACACTGCACCCACAATTCAAATTGTTGTTATTTTGGGGTTATTTATTCAGCAATGTGTATTTTCCTAGATCTGAATGCTTTTTTCTTTCACTCTCTAGGTCACGTAGAAGGATTCTGTATGATGTGCACAATGGAAAGTCACATCAACCAGGTCCTGTGTTGCTCCAATAATGCCATCAAACCCACATCTGTTATCAATGGCCTTAAAAGTAAGTTTGATACAGCTTCATTTTTAATTTTGTTCATTTTTCAAAGAGTTATTTGATGCATGTAAATAATTTTGRTACTTTAGAAATGCATGTTTTCTTTCATTCTATAAGAAATAAATAAATAATAACTTTCTTATTTATTAGGAATAGGAAAACATTTCCATTTTGGCAGTCAAGAGGATGCACATGAATTCTTATGCTTCACTGTTGATGCTTTACAGAAAGCTTGCTTGAATGGAAGCACCAAGTAAGCATAAACTAATTCAATTTAAATGTTTCCTAGCCCCTCTTACTATCATTTTTTACTATCATTAGTTTACTTTATTTACTATAAATTACTGTGTTTACTATAAATTACTATTTATAAATACTGTGTTTACTATCATGAATTAAAATGTATGTCCTTGGTTTTCATAAAACCAAAAATTGTTTGAGGAGTTAACTCTGTGCTTTCAGTTTTCTGAGGTCTGACTCTTGATTTATTTCCAGATTAGACAGATCTTCTCAAGCCACCACACTGATTTATCAAATATTTGGAGGATATCTGAGATCTCGAGGTACTTTTTAAAAAGAATTTACCATCTTTTGAACTGATCTATGTCTTTTTGTCTGTCTGTAGCTTGATTAAAGTAATGTGTATTAGTAATTTAACTTGGTGCAGTTAGTCAAATGTTTAATATTTGTATTTTGATTCCAGTAAARTGCTTGAACTGCAAAGCAGTGTCGGACACGTTTGAGCCATTTCTCGATGTTACTTTGGATATAAAGGTGAGGTTGAGCAGGGGTTGAGATGTGTAAAGGCTTGTAGAGCTTTATAAAATAAATTAATTTTGCTTAAAAACATTCACTGTTGAACAAAAGAGCTTGGGTGTGGATTGGACTTYGTTGCTCTGTGGAAKCCATGGAAATGYTCTCYGTGTTTGGATTGGATTTAAGCTGGAAAAATAATAATTATGTCTACACAAACAATGATACAATCATACTTCTCAATTATTCTACTTCAAYATACATCTATTGTTAGACTGATGGGTTTGATTGTTCTCATTATTGATGCCAAAGCACACCACAGCTACTGTCTGGCACTGCAAAATTTATTTATTTTGAAGGAGGTTCATTTTCAAATGAGGTAAATGCTCAATGAACTCTGTTTCTGTCTGCTCCTTCACGGGGTTTGCTGCTCAGTGCATGTAAATGTTTGAGATTTTGCATTTTGGTGACTTTGCTCTATTTCTCACTCACRCAGGCAGTTACATCTGTCACCAGAGCTCTAGAACAATTTGTGAAACCAGAACAACTGGAYGGTGAAAACAGCTATAAATGTAGCAAGTAAGATTAATTTATTTATTAAATATTAATGAATTAAGTTATTAATTACCCCTTAGGAGGAGATGTGTTCAGTGCTGGGCTGGGAGGATCCCTCATCTCTTGGCTTTGGGTAGCAATAAGACACCCATGGTTTGCTGTTCCATTTTATTTGTTTACACATCAGTTTGGAGATCTGGGCCTTGTATTTTGCCATCACAGTTTGAGAGGAGGCTGTTCAATTTTCTGTTAAATTCTTTCTGTTAATTAGCTCTAGGCAGTATTTTTCCTGGCAATGTARAGTGACTTGTTTCAGTCTTTGTGCTGGTGGTTGTTTCAGGACTAACTCTGCACCTCCTTTGAGTGTGCAACAAACAAAATGAACAATTTTTAGAAGGAYTGCAGAGGGTTTCACTGTCTTTCCAGGCAATCTCAGTACAAGAAAACTCAATATTGTCCAATTCTGCCTCTGCAGAATGAATGAGTGATGCCTTCCAGTGATTTTTTTTTTTACGTTTTTGGCATAAGTAAGATACATATTCAGACATTTATTTGGGTATCAAGAGATGATGTCCTAAATCCTTTAGTCTTTGTTGTGCAGAGCTGTCCTCTTGTATCCTGCCATCTTCTCTATTAACAAASCTGAAATGCAGTTTATGGGTTTAGGAAAGGTCTAACATCTTACACAAGCAAATATCATTCAAGTGAGTGAAAAAGGAAAACTTGTTTGACTTCTGGGTGGGAAAGAATATATTTGTTAAAAATCTATCTGTGCTTGTTTTGAAGGTGTAAAAAGATGGTTCCAGCATCAAAAAGATACACAATACATCGCTCTTCCAATGTTCTCACAATATCACTGAAAAGATTTGCAAATTTTACCGGTGGAAAGATCAACAAGGTATCTTTACAGCCTGAATGCTRCTTTATTTTCTTGGAATGGGACATTACCCAAAGATGAATACTCACTTTAAATTTATTCACATTTTCAGACTGTAGCTGTAGTGTAAGAGCAGTCGATATAACAACTTAGTTGTGGCTGCTTCTTTCCTTTTTAATAGTGATACATTTCCTGTGTGCCCATAAGGACATACCTTTATACCTTATGTAGAAAATAGCTCCCTGCAGCTTAAATTATTAAATGTTTCTGAGAAAAATAATTATAAAATTAATTGAAATATGTATTTGTATAGTCCTAGTGTGTGTTTTTAGAAGTTTTTTTCAGGCTATTCCATGAAATATTTCAGGATACCTTTTGAATCTTCTTTACCTTTGTTTAGGATGTAAAATACCCTGAATATTTGGATCTTCGAGCCTACATGTCCCAATCCATTGGAGAACCCCTCATCTATGCTTTATATGCAGTTCTTGTCCATAGTGGCTTCAACTGTAATGCTGGACACTATCTCTGCTTCATAAAGGTAACTGAGCTCACTTCCAGCAGATAAATCTGGGCTGGCAAAGAAATGAAATGTTCCTGGTAAGCACTGCTTTTAGGGGCAGGATTGCACCATGTGCTCTGTTTGCTCTGTTGTGGAATGCTTTGTTCTGCAGGGCTCTATCTGTGCTGTCCTTTGGAACTCTGAGTTCATCTGAAGGTGTTGTGTCTTTGTTTGCAGGCTGGCAATGGACTTTGGTACCGAATGAATGATGCCTCTGTAGAGCTTTCTGATATCAAAACAGTTCTCAATCAGCAAGCTTATGTGCTTTTTTATATCAGGTAATAACAAACACCAAATGTGCTCAGAATGTTTTTACTATCAAGTTGCTGATATTTTTCTCCTTTTCAAATCTTTTTCTTTTCACCAGGAAAATGCTGTTTGCTATTATTTGTATATTGCTGTCAAAGTGGAAATTACCCATATGTTTTATTACTTTTCATTGCTTGACTTTAACTTCTGCAGTTGGGTACACTGCTTTAGATCTGCTCTGGAGTAAACTCTTTTCAGTTTAGAAAAGAGGAGCTGTGGCTGCTCTTTCCTTTTTCCTTACCCAGCTGTGATGGGGTAAGGCTAGATCCCTGCTCTGGGAGGACAGTCCTTGTAGGAAGGCTGTTACCTGATCTTCAGTTTGTAGTCTTGGCTGAATTTTGTGTCATACACACCGTTTGTGTGAGGTGATAGGGTGGGGTTTAACCTGGGAATAGGCTGGAAGGGAAACGCTGAGCTGAGCTGAGTTGAGCTGAGTTGAGCTGAGCTAAAATGAGCCGAGCTGAGCTAAAATGAGCCGAGCTGAGCTAAAATGAGCCGAGCTGAGCTAAACTGAGCCGAGCTGAGCTAAAATGAGCTGAGCCAAGCTGAGCTGCTCCAAGCTGAGCTGAGCCGAGCTGAACCAAGCTGAACCGAGCCGAGCTGAGCCAAGCCGAGCCCAGCTGAGCCGAGCTGATCCAAGCCGAGCCCAGCTGATCCAAGCTGAGCTGAGCTAAGCCGAGCTTACCCAACCCTTGTCTCCGCAGGCGCTATGACCTGACGCTGGGAGAGCGCGCGTTCTACCTGCCCGCCCCGTCCTACCCGCGCTCCTTCCTGGGCCAGCGCGGCGCCAGCAGCAAACAGCCCTTCATGGGACCACGGCTGCCTCCCCACATGATCAAGGTAAGGGACAGGGAACTGCTCCAAASTATCTGAGCTTTGGGCTGGGCTTAATAAAACTCTTTGTGTTTTATTTTCCTTTCCCCACTGCAGGTTTCKTCCCAGCCCTGATGCTGGAGCCAGAGTTATTCAAACACTGGCTGCTCCTAAATTATGCAGCCATGCTGCTTTGTTACTTTATTCTTCTCAGTCAGCTTTCAAAAGSCCTCAGAACTATATTCTTGAGACAATTTGTCTGTTAATACCCAAATAATACAAATTTTAAAGGTAAATATGTGCCCTGCCCTGATCAGTGTCACTTTAGTTGAGGCAGTGATAGAAAATGAATTGTCTTGTTCCTGACCAGAAGGATTATTSCAGTGTTGTCAGGGAATGTTTAAAGAGGAAAATAAATATTTTTRGAATAGTTTTAGTCGGTGTTGTTTGGGTGGGTGTCAAAACTGCTCATTTGATGCCAAAGGCAGTAATTACAAACACTTGTTGGATTTGCATTTATATTGAAAGGGGGTGAGGTTTCTTCTTAGGTGTTGAGGCAATCTGTAGAACTATTTAACACAAGAATTTCTGTTGTAAAACCTCCAATGCTGCATGTTTGAACATATCCATCTTCCACTCCCTTCTAACCCAGAGTTCCAGTCGGTTAAATGGCAATGGCCCCCTGAAGGAGGACTCCAGCCCGGTGGGAGTTGCGGTGAAGAGGCCGAGCTCAGCTCCCCCCACGGCGTGTGTGCAGAGCTGGGCCATGTCCCGGCCGGCGCTGGCAGAGCCCTCCAAAGCGCAGAAAATCACCATCAGCATCCACAACAAGCTGCCCCCGCGGGCCAGCGCGGCCGAGTGTCCCAGCAGTGCCGGGGACGAGCAGCTCAAGGGTCCCTCAGCCACCATCACCACCCCCTGTGCAGCAGATCCTACCTCAAACCTCRCCCCAGCGCCCGCCTCTGCCAGCATCCCCAAACAGGAGCATCCCCCCGAAATCCTGCTGGAGCCTGCAGTGAATGGAACCCCCAAACTGTGCCCCGAGAACGCGCTCCCCTACACGGCAGAACCCGCAGGAAAAGCAGAGGAAACCAAGAATTTGTTCAAAAGGAACTGCAGCGTCATCTCCTCCAACGGGATCGTGATGGGGAAGGTGGTTCGGACCCTGCACAACTCCCACTCGTCCTTTCAGAGTGCTGAAGAGAGATCCCAGCACGAGCTGCCAAAAATGGATTCACTAAATGGTGCTATTAGTTTAGATAATGAATATAAAGAAAATGGACTCAAACTTGATGATTCCACTTGCCAAGTCCAACCTGTTAAAGCTTCTGAGATTTTCTTCTCTAAAGCAAATGGAGTGCTTGAAACGGTGAGTTACATTTGTTCATCTGGCCTTTCTCATGGGGTATTTTCAGTTTTCTTGAGCTGCATCTTGAAATACCAGAAAACAGCACAGATTTCATTCTGACACTCAGTGCTGTTATCCCATTGAATCTGCAGAGCTTAGCTGGCATGAGAAATGTCAACATGAGAGAAGTTCAGGGAGATAATATGTCACAAGTTTCAAAAAATACATTTTTTGGGGGAAGGGTGATGAAGTGTAAAGTGGGAATAGTGCAGGTAACTCAGTGTGATCTTTTTTAACATCTAACATTAGAGGTTTGTCAGCAGTCATTTTCTATTAAAAATACCACCTTTTTCTGTTTATTAACTTCTGTGTTTTAATTGTAGATGCCTAAAGCTTTGTCACCAGATCCTCAAGGTATCCTAGAATCCCTTACATACAGCTTGGCAGAGGAAAAAAGGTAAAATGAGTGCACTGTGATTAAAACAAGATTTTGTGCAAGTTTACTGCTGTTTTACCCATCTACTAACACTGAGTAAGAGATTGACATCAGTGCAGAGAATCCCACACTGTATTTGGATCTGTTACTGCAAACATCAGCACTGGGCACACCTTTCTCTGCTACTAAATACAGGCAGATGCCTCCTGGATGTTTTTCACAGGATGTTTTTACGTTTTTCTCTCATTGTCTGGAATACTTTCTCTATTCCTCTTTTCCTTTTTTGCATCCTGGGATGACTGAYTATAAATCCCCACAATCTGCTCTCCCATTTGGCAGAGAGTGGGAAATCTGTGTGTTTACCTTTTTTTACCTGGGGGAGAGCAGATAGAGTTGTTGTGCCTGTTGATGTGATTGAGAGCTGCAAGGGGAAGGGGATGGATCTTTCAGAGTTTTGTGTTAGCCACCCTTCTTTATTATTTTAGGAGATTTTACTACTAACATCTTTTAGATGGATTTTTTTCAAGTTTAAAATGTGTTTTTATTTTTGTGCAGTGTCTCTGGACCTCAGAAATCTTCTGAGAGTGATGGTCTTATGCAAACTGTAGTGATGGAAGCTCTGTTTGCCTATGAAGAATCCAGGAAGGTTCCTTCCAACTTTACTTGTGAGGTTGAGAAACTTTTTACTCAATCAGATTCTGAAACCATTTTTACCAAAGAAGAAGTTGCTGAAAGTATTATAACAAAAGCTGATAATGCACATCTCAATATCAATGGTCAGCACAAGGTTAGGAAAAAATCYTTGGACACTGAAGGTGAATTCCTTGGGCAGTGCGAGTCTGAAGAGAGAGATAAAGACAAACTAARAAGATCAAAAGAACCTGAACTCATTTCAAAAGAAAATCCTTTGTACATCAAAGGGTCTCCTGAGAGCAAAGAGAAATTAGGGCAAACTTCCTCTATAAAGCCTGACATTGAATGTAGTTCTAAAAAACTTGCATCTCTAGATATTCCAGATAAATGCCAAGATACAAAGGACATTTCTAATAACTACGTAGAGGTACCGCCTGTTAATGACTCTTCTATYACAAAGCTGGATAAAGTATTGGAAAGCCAATTTTCTAGAGCAGATGAGGGACTGAGTAATAAAATATGTGAGGATGATGATAAACATATGAAAAAAAATAAGAAAAAAATCCACGACTCTAAAAGAACGGACAAAGAGCACTACCGGAGGAAGAGAGAGAACTCGGACACTGAGGAGAAGGAGAGGCAGAGCAGAAACAAATCAGCTGAGCATTCCCACAGGAGGAGGAGCTCTCACAGCGTGGAGGTGAACAAGCAGAGCCGTCACAAGCAGGAATATTGCAGTGAGAGCAAGTACAGATCCTCCCACAACGACAGGAACAGCCCCAGTAACGGCMGGAGCTCAGGGAAATATTCCCGGTACAGATCCCGGAGCAGGGAAAGGACAGATCCTGACAGGAACAGGTATTATTATTATTATTATTCCAAAGGAGACAGACCTTGGATTAGAGAAAGATACTACCAGGATGAACCTCGGAGATGGGAGAAATGCAGATACTACAATGATTATTACTCCTCCCATGGAAGCCGGGATGGCAGGGAGAGGAAATCCTCTCATGGTGACAAAGACTATGACAAAATGAGCCAGGCTTACAGCAGGTCCCACAAGGATTATCACTGCAAGGGCAGATGGGCTCACAGCAGCCTCCCCAGAGAGGAGGATTTGCATCATTTCAGCAGCCACAGAGCAAACTTCCACCACTGTTCAGTACCTCAGCAGCACTCGGAGAAATTCTCCCGTGASAGACACACAATTCCACCCGTGTCAGCTCACCCCAGCTTCGAGGATTCCTCCCGGGAAAGCCAGAAAGAAAAACTAARAAATGGCAAAAGGAAATATTCCCACCAAGAAGAAAGTGGAAGTGACATAGAAAAGAAATGCCGAAAGGTAGATGACCAAAGAATCAAAAAGTATAAGAAGGTCAAGAAGAAAAAGAAGTCCAAAGATAAACATCGAGAGAAGGATTACAAGTAAGCAAGGATTCCAGCATAATCAGCAAGTTTTTCCTAATTATTTTCTGGGTATTTCTCATGTCTGCCTTTTTTTCATTGTTTCTAAGTAACTTATCTGTCATAACGTGACGGGATCATGTCCTTAGGTTGGCCAAGTGAAGATAGGGAAGATGTTGCTGAATCGTGTTAGAACACTAGAGCTGGACTGTGTAGTCAGAATAACATCTGCACACCGTTCTCCATTAGGTTACAATTTTCATTTTTCTTTTTTTTTTTAATTCCCCATATGCCTGTTAATGATTTGTGTACAAAACCAGGACCTGCTGTCCGGTTGCTGCATCTAAATTGAGTTAGATGTGCAGAAATGACCACAAAAGTAGCAGACACTCTGCAAGTCGTCACCTGTGGTAAATAAATAACATTTCATATATACATCAAGTGCCACATCTCTTTTTCTATTTTTAACTTGCATGTTTCCTTCAGACTTTATGATTTGGATTGCTCTGTGCTCCACTTTGACAATGACAATCGCAAACATAAGAAAAAGAAGAAAAAGAAGAAGCACGACAGGAAACTGAAAGACTTATTGGAATATTTAGATCCTCCTTTCCAGAAGCAAACATGGGAGAAGAAGGAAGAATCCCGTCCTCCAGATGACCATTTATGTGAGCAATACAGAAACCAGGGCAGTGAAGAACCCTCCAAGGAAGAGAAGCCTTCTGGCAGGAATTACAGCTCCATGGCATCCCRTGAGTGTGGCAGAGGTAAGGGCTCCTGGCACTCAGAACAATCTTAAATCTTTGTTAAATCTCTGGTTTTACCATGGCTTCCAATCTGTGTTGTGGCAGGGGTTGGAATAGATGAGCTTCAGACCAGCCCAGAGCATTCTGTAATAGAAAATATTCCATTCAGTGTTCACAGCATAGAAACAGTGCAGACACTCAGAACTCCCTGAGT
>NW_026624186.1:0-22388 GCF_030028575.1 Malurus melanocephalus
AAAAAATGAAAACTCCCATCTACAAAGAACCACGCTAAAATGTAAAAATCTCAGTGCTGTTTTCTGGAGCATTGTGAATGTTTAGCCTTCACCTAAGAAATCCCTATGGAAATAATCACAGAGCTCTCTCTACCCATCTTTATAAGTAATAATGTCATGTTAACTGCAGTGCATTGCTGTGGAAAAGCATCAGCAGCTTTTGCACAGACTGAAAATTCCTGAAGCCAAACTCTTTGGTGTTTGGGCTGCTGGAACCAGAGATGATGGGATGTTGGTGTGTTCAGGTACTAACACAGCACCATCCAAATGGCACAATGGGGAAATTTAAAGATTGGCAGCACAAGCTGCAGTGACACTTCACATTCAAGGAGAATATTTGCTATTTTGGATAAAACAGTGGAATCAACCTGTCTGCACTTTTTTCCCATTTGCACTTTTTCACATCTTGGATTAGTCTTGCCTGTACATTCACATTCCAGCCCTCGATCCACTCCCACATACCCCTTCCCCCCTGTTCTTCCTTGCATCTTTCTGTGGGATCTCCTCTCTCTCCAACATTTTTCTTCCCCCCACATGCACACAACATTTTGCTAAAGCAGATTAACATGCTGCATCCTTCATGTTTTTTTGACAGCTTCCAAAGAGGCACAAAACACGTTACAGGAATAATCATCATTTGGTATTTCAGCCACAGAGTTTCACAGTCTCTGCTGTTCTTACAGCCCTTAACAGATGTACATTAGCACCAGGACTGTTTATTTGCCCTCGGGCACATTGGAAAGGCTCAGCTGTGGCAGACCATGATGGATTTTGGAGTGATGCTGCTCTGTGGCTGGAGACACTCAAGTGTTAGCTAAGTTCCTCCCAACAGGGTTCCTGCTTTCCCTGGATGTTTGTACAGAACCCACTCCATCAGCAGTGCAAACCAGATCTCCTTGGACAACAGCTACAGCAAAGGCCACTCCACACAAAAACAGTGATCAACACAAAACTTCCCAGGAAACTGCACACAACTATTTCATTAACTGGAAAAGTTACTGGGAAAAACTCTTTAGAGTTAGCAAAACACGAACAAAAGACGCTTTATTCAAGGTTAGCAGACACAGAAACACCGTTATACAATCTAGTTTAAAAATAACTCACTTTAAAAAGAACAGGCAATAAAACCAACTAAAACCTGAGCCAGCACACCCCAAAATGCACACACAGTCAATGCTAACAGCATGAAACAAAGAAACCTCCAATAACCACATCTCTGGCATTTTCCTTGGTCCCCCTCCTGGCACCATGCAAAACCAGAGTAAAAAGGCTCTGCCTTTTTGGTTGAGAGCAAATTGCATTCAATAACTGATTTTCTGTTTGAGTTGCAAGCATTGTACAGAAATCATAACATTGAACAGAAAATTCAGTCTGCCTCACTTTGTTAAAACAAACAATAGTTATGAGAAACAAAACACTCTGAAGGGGAACAATTCACTTTCAGCACTTAAAAGCAGAGAGAAGTGGAAGCAAACACAGATGAATACTGGAACAGAGAATGGATGGAACAGCTCTGCTTCCTTGCAGGAGACCAAGCTCCAGAGTCAGAACATTCTTAGCAACTGTGAGCTAAATCTGGCTTTTCTTCCTTTGCCTTCTTAATTGCAAAAATTTCAATCAACATTTCTCACAGAGGCAATCAGGTTCTGGAATATGCTGAGCTGACCTCAGTGTCAGACTCTGGGGTGTGCTGAGGGCAGACTCCTGTCTGTAACAGCAAACTACTGCTCCACTTTGGGCTAAAACAGAGATCTATTCATGCAATAAAACGCCAGGTATGATTTTCTGATGATTTGGACAGTTCTCTGTACATCCAGGGGTTGAGGCTGCCAGTAAAGTGTCCATGCCAAACAGAAAGGAATGAAAAGGGAAGAAGAGCAAGAACAGCATCGAGCATGGAGGTCACAAAAGTGTCATAAACACCAAGATTTAACAGCTCAAATTTTTTTCAGGCAGCTAAAGACCTCAAGTCCAGTTTTAAAGGATTGCCCCAGCCCATGAGTGGTGAGAGAAATCCCCACAGCCCAACACCAGCTCTGGCCATTTCCCTGGAGAGGAGCTGAATTCACACACTGCATAGAGGAAAAAAAAAGTGAGGATGCAGGGACAGCATCCTACATGTTTTGATTCATTCAAATATTCCTGGGTTTGGAGGTCTATTGAGTTACCAGCTACAGCTAAATAATTCAGGGACATTTCTCAGAAAGTTATGGAGCAGTTGATTTCCACCTCTAAAACAGAAATCCATCAGGGTTACACAATTCACCTACTTACACGTGTGACACATCCCTGGTGCCCCGTGTGCTGCATCACTTTCTACCTCCACCTTTTGAGAAAGTGCTGGAAATGGAAAGGAGTTTGGGAGTGTTCTTAGTTCAGCCTGTGCTGGAGATAGCTTTGTGCCATCTGTGACACCATACTGGGAAAAGGAATTCCTCTCTTTTTCCTCCAGTCTAAGGTCTGACCTGCAAACCTAATAAATGGCAAGGGGGAAATTTTTCCTAGAGGCTGCTAGGAGAACCACATATTTTAGTTTGAGAATAAAGCCTAAATTTCACATACCCATCATCCTGGGAAACAAATCTATATACAAAAAAAAAGGAGAAAAGTCCACATGTCCAAGTTGAAGGCAAAAGCTTGTATTGACAGAAACTCATAATTACCTCTGACTGCAGAGTTAAATGTCTAAATTTGCAATTTAATTTGTTGATGTTGCACAGTTTCTTCTGTTTCACCTTCCAGAAGTAAACACCTGTATTCTTATTCTATATCAACATACCTGCTAATAACCCACCAAATTAACAGCTCTTCTCAAAGACAATAATTAAAAATACAGAATAATGAACAGAGAAAAGGGAATGGGAAAAAATATGTAATATAATGATAGTGATATGTCTCAAACAGCAATTTTTCATCAATATCTATTTTTTATGCGGTAATTATAATGCTAATCCGTTCTTCTGTGACAAAAAGGCACCTCCACATTATTAATGGCAACTAATATCTGTAATATTAATTTTAAATAAATAATTCATGCAATAATTTATATACTAATAATGTAATTAGACCAAGGTTATGATCTCTGAATAGTAGATCAGCACTCAGTTCATGTTGGTATCTACTCTCCTCTGACACAACGTTTCTGGAGGCTTAATTAAAGCCTACACTAGGTTTCAGCCTTTATTCATTATATAAATATTCTGCTCCCTCTCTGGACTATTCTTCCTCCCTGCCCCAGTGATGTGTATTTAACTTTTTGGCTGCACTGCAGGTGAGCCCGGCAGAGGTGCAGGAGCACATCAGGAGTTCAGCAGGATGAAAATACCCACTGTGTCCTGTGAGCAGCAAGCTGCTGTCTCAGGAAGCCTTCACCTTGGGGAGCAGCTTTGTTTTAGAAGAGTTTTTCCCCAACCACATCAAGTCCACTGCAGAATATCCAAGGTTCAGATAACCTGACCAAAATCAGAAAGCTCCAAAGGATGTTCTGGGAACAAGTGACACTTGGACCTGTACAATCTGCCCTGCCTCGAGGGCCCCTGCACCACAGGGCCAGTTTGCTGGGTGGGATGGAGCTGAGTCTACAACACAGCAAAGCTGCTTTTCATCTCACTAAACTCACCATGGCTCCCAACAGTCACACACACCTCTGTATAAAAGTCTACCTAGCTCCCAACTGGCCAAATGACCCCTCCACTTAAATATCTTGGGGGGAAAAAAATATTTTGCAGCTTTGGAAATACTTCTTGGTTTCTAAAATGTGGGGCTGGAGAGGAAAAGACAAGAAAAACAAACCAAAAAACCCCATAGAGCTGAGCTTTTAATTATCTTTTCTTAGAAAGGCTCTTTAGACCCTTCCCTACTCAATGCCATTAACTAATACTTGTTCCATAGACAAACCACATTATCTGTTTAATTAGTTCTGATTAAGTTTGGACACGAGCAGCACTGCACAGAAATGTTTTCTCAGTGGCCTGTAATGTCCGTGGTGCTGTTCTTTTCCCCGACAAGTGTCCATATCCTATAGCACCACTCTTCATCAGGAACCATCTCTGCCATCAGACTGCAAAAAGCACAAACAGCGCAGTGTTTTCCCTCCTTATCTCTGCATCTTCCATTTGCTTCCTGGATAACTCTTGGCTGATTATTCTCCTCCTGGTTCCCATCAACAGGAACCAGATAATGCATCTGCTTTCATTCCCTGGACTGACTGTGCAAAAAAAGTATTCTTGATTGTCTGAGAGCATCCCATCGTGCTGAAATAATGCAGCCATTTAGATCACTCTGAAAACATGCTTTCTGCTACAGAGCTCCAATTTCTTAGGAGAAATGCCTTAAGTGCATTGGTAGCATGGCATTCAAGACTGCTTGGCACCAATTATTTTCTTTCTACAAGTCTACTGCAATAATTTATGATGGATATTTGGAAGAGATTTCATTTCTACAAACTATTCTAAAGAGCAAAGCCTGAAAGGTACTCAAGGTTCCTGCATCTCATCTGGTTTAAAGGACAATTTTACAGTAGATGCTCAACCAGCTCTTTCAGGAAATTTTTTCAGGTTGGATCCCTGTGGGAAGGGAACTACAGAATCCCTTAAAGCTGTTCATGCAAACTCCATGCGTTTCCCTGGACATACCACACAACTCTTCTGGATCAGCAGCATCCTGTGACCACTCCTGCACATTGGAACAGCTGAAATTTGCCATCTTCTCAGCACCACCACTGCATTAGTCCTAAAGCCACTTAGCCAAACAACTGACAGATGCCAGACTTACAACTGTACCTAGAAAATAAAAAAGCACTTTTAACAGCTACAGTTTACACTGTATTTGATGAGATTTTTTTTCCCTAGATTTAGGGGTTATTGATGTGTTAAGACAGCCCAGCACAGATCATTGTCTTGCTTTACTGAGGTGATTGTGTCATTTGTTAATGATTCGTGTTAACGTCGCACTCTCTCTGAGGGTAAGGCTCTCTCACAGAAACAGCAAGGAGAAAACAGCCAGTGCAATTATAGATTCCTTGCTTTTATCAAGTACAGCACAGTTAAAGACCTAAACAGCAATTTATGTTGATAAATGCATTAAAAATTAAACATGCCTTCACACAAAGGTTACACAAGTCACTATATAGTAGGTTCTTCTCTCCTTCCTAATATTTCACTTAAAATATATTAAGGAGGAGAAAAACAAAGACCAGTTAGGCAACATGACACTCGGTAATCTAAAGTTACTTAATTACTTATTGACAGTGACAAGTGCAACATGAAGGGTAAAATATTACATATTTAAACAAAATGAGTAATTGCTGTGCACATCTATTTAGCACGCGTGCAACAACAAGGTGAACAAGAGGTCTCTTCATTCCAGCTAAAAAGTCTATTAGCCTAATTTACAATTACCCACACACAAGAAAAAAAAAGCTGTCAGGGCACAGAAATGTCACTGGTGACAGTTTACATTACACCAGTGCTCAGATCACAATGGAACTGTTAGCAGCAAATTACCGTCAGCTCAAAGAAAAACAGAAGTGCAATAGTTGGAACAATGTAAATCAATCTTCCAGCAATTCCATTTTTTCCCCCCAGATGTTTTATGAAAGCTCAAATAAAGTCACACAATGCTAATCCCTTCTGGTTTTAAAAAAAAGAGTCTGAGAAAATTTAAACATCCTCTTGGGTTTTAGTGCTAGAGTAAACACACGGGACACATCTATAGGGCACTCTTGCACAGGCAATTACTAACAAAAGTCATTGTATAATTAAAGTTTCCCAGGAAACATTTTAAGAAATAATTTTACTGGCTTAGCTTGCAAGTTCTGTTGCAATTCTGCTTTTATAGAAATGCCTCAATCTTCTTAAATTAAATATCTATTTATCTAAATGTAGTGTAATCACATTTTCCTGTTCCCCACTTTTCATCATTTGCTTGTTATGGTTAAAACTAATGATCACCTTTCCTTCTTGGAAGCAGTGATGATTTCCTACTGCCTGTGACGAGCTGTCATATCCTTTCATATGATACTACTGTAAAATAACATTATCAGGTATGCTCATACGTCACATTCAATTTTCAAGAAGGAAAAGGAAAAAAAAAAACATCACAGCTTGCACCCACTCTTGTCAAAACTATAATGAATCACACAGATCTCCTTGCAAAGCTCAAATTCCATGATAGTCAGACCAGGCAGTCAATAAACACTGCATTCCATTACTACCCTGAGAAGATCACTGTGTAGTTGAAGCCAAGACTAATCTGAATATTGTTAAGAAAGTGGACATTAGCTTGCTAACATCCACATTAAGTTCCATTTTTGGAGTTTTTGAACAGTGAGGACAAAGTCAACAGCCAGAATCAACCTCCCAGTGGAAAATTTCTACCAAGGCTTGTTTTCCAAGTTAAAGAAACTTCTGTGAGTATCAGCTATGGAAATCCTACAGCCAGCAACCACTATGGCCAGAAAATAATTGAATTAAGACATTTTGAACCACAGAAATAATTGTTGAAGAGGTGCTGCTATGTCAGTTAGAGAAGAGTAATCAAAGAAAAGGTCGTCTTTGTGAAAGAACTGGGTTTGGGCTGTGGGGGTGTTACAGTTAGTGTGTTTTATTCTCTTCAGATAATTCTCTTCAGTTGCAGAGGACAACCTGAAATATTTTGAAAATAATTAACTAGAATAAAAGAGTGAAGGGCTTGCTGTGCAGGGTATGGAATAAAGGTAAGGATGGAAGTGCCAGGATTTATTAATTAGCAGCAGGAGAAGGAAACTGCTGTGGCTTCTTCTCCTTTACTCAGCCAAAGCAACTGTCCTTTCACCTTTCTGAAATCAAATAAATGGGTAAAATACTTGTTCTCATCTTTGCTCAGCTCTGGGGCAATCTGCCACTCTCTTAACACTTAACAGCTTCATTGATCCTGAAAAACTTATCATTTTGGGAAATCATTAGCATAAAAAGATATTTATAAAACACCTGCTACCATCCTTGTAATTAACATTGCTGATTCAGCATTGTAGGAACCAGTATCACCTCAGCAACTCTTTGCAGTGACCCAGCACAAACCACTGAGAAGTCACAGTGTCCTTAAATATGGACTTGGCTTTAAAAGTCACAAAGAAAAGGCTGTTCTGAATAATTATGGATGCTCCTCAGCAAGAGAAACACTCTCCCAGATGCTGTACAAGGATCAATTCTGACAAATCCAGAGAGGAGAGGGTCACATCACAGCTATAAAAACATCCAGCACTCAAGCACCTTTGACCATTATCTATAGCTATAATATATTTTAAAACAATCAATTTGTATTTCTTTCCTGTGAAGAGATGTTTGTTCTTGGAAAACTAAACCATTTTTTATGATCATTGGTAAAATCAACCCTAAATCTCAGTGTAAGGCAGCACAGCATGAATGTATCTGCAGCCAGAGCATCTGGCCCACAGCACCAGAACCTCAAGCACACAGAACAAGCATCACAGCAAAGAGAATTAGGGAACTTGGTTTCTAAAATAGAAAGTTGCAATAAAAGCAAATGGATTCAAAGTCTAATGGTGGAATGAGAATTATGTATTACAGCCCTGAGCATAGAGATCAAGACAGTAACAGCCCACTAAGCTTCTTTATCTAGAAACAATCACTGCAAAAGCGTGTCTAAAATGGGATATTTGTGAGTCAGGCTGCTCACAAGTCCTCTGTGGCACCTTCTTCTCTTGAGCTGTTCTGATCTGACTGCTTCTTTCAAACTACACAAGGCTATTTTCCCTTCAGCTATTCCCATCTATTTTCTTTACACTCATGATGCATAGCTCCATTAAATAATTCACAATTATCACCTGCTTCACATTGTCTCTAAAGCACTGCTACACCATGCCTGCCCAAAGTCACACAGAAATCTGAGCAAAGGGAACCAAAGCCTGAGTTTGCACACAAGAAAGGCTCTAGGAGACCTCACAAAATTCCAGCCCCAGTGGCTTTCCCCATTTCCCTCATCCCATAAGCTCCTCTTGCTGACAGCAGAATTTCCAGCAGGCAGCTGCTGAGAGATTCAAATATGGGACTCAGAGAAAGTTCTTCCATAAAAATCCTGAAAAGCATAGGGATACACTCAACTACCATGGCTGCAAAAGCTGTGCAGGCACTGGTGTCTCAGGAAAACATTCCAGTGTTACAGAATTAGTAACATTAGTGCAGAATGAGAAAGAGAGGCTGATAAAAAATGCCCTGCTACAGAAATACAACTTGAGCCAAACCATTACAATCCACACACACAGAAGGGCAGGGGCAAGGCCAGACCTTTACTTTGTTATTTTAGTCCCCTTGTGCTCCACAATTAAGCTTTAATAGCCATGTGATATTTTTAGCAGTTTTGAATGGACTTGCTGTTGCTATTTTTGCAAGTACCACCATTAGCCTGCTGAAAGTGTTGGRATGTAAAATGCATTTTTGCTTCYACTACTTAGGGTAGACTTCAAATTAATTTAGGAAAACGAAGCAATTAACATTAGAGATGAATATCTACTGGTGTTTTGGGATTTCTTTCCTTACATTTGATAATTTATGGATATAAAACTAAATACAAACAAAAGGAACATAATAGTACTGGTGTTGAACTCCTCCTGGGAGGAGAGGGGCAACACAGAAATGATTATTAAATCTGGGGGGAATAATTTTTTTCTTAGCCTAAAGAACTTACTCAACCTTGAAATACCTGCAAGAAAGCCACAATTCCAACAAAAATGGATTTGTTAAATATTAGCACAAAATATTACCAGCACCAAAGAAAGCATGATAGAAAAATCCCAAATGCTGCATCTATGATAATCTTTGTTTGCTGTTTTTTTAACAGTGGTTTTAGAGTGTTTGTGATGACATTTTTCCTTGTGCTGAGCAGCTGAACAGCTTTGTCTGCCCCACAGTCTGTCCAATTGCTTCAGAATTGGGGCTGGCATTCCCCACTTGCTCCTGCACCTCTCCATCCTCCTGTTTTAGTTCCAGTATTTGATGTTATTATTTATTAAACTACTTACTCTGCTTTTGATGTTTATTTCCAGCTCAACATCTCTCATGGCTCTTGGCCTGTTGATGGGTAAATAATTCCAACATTTACCAGCACAGTACAGATTTCCTCTGCCCAATTACCAATCTTGACAAGTTGTGTTTCAAGCCACCATGACAATTCTAATTCATAGTTTCATAGCAAGGCAGGGGCTTGAACACTTTGATTTCACCAGCCAGAGGTCTGGATTCCCACTGAAGTGTTTTTACAAAGGCTCCAGTTTGGGGGTTGGCCAGGAGAAAAATCTGATCCTGTTTAAAGTCATGCTACACCTGTGCAATGAGTCACCTCTCTCAACACAGACTTTTGCAAGCCACAGCACTATCATAGACCAAAATATTTCCCATTCTCTGAGAACATGCCTCTGTGTGTATTTCCTTCTGCTTAACACAGTTATTAGAAGCCAGAATTTCTCACTGCTCTCCCCAGAATCATCCATCATAGCTCAGTGTTGTGCCCTTGATTTGCTGCTTCACCTGGCTGCTCCACTTCAGGGTGTTTTTCACAGCCTACAACAATTACTCTCTGCTTTTTGTGCACACCGACAAAGTAATTTTCCATGACCTATTCTGAATTCAGAATTGCACCAGGAATCACTGCTTGTATTTCTACTGATAGCACTTGAAGACATGGAAGTTTCTGACCCCCTAAACACAAGCAGAGAGCAAGCTCCTGGATTCCACAGATTAAATAAAGCAAAGCTTTGCCTTTCCCTTGATGCACAGTGACTGTTGCCATGAACTGAAATTTCTTTTTTGATTGATTCAAAACAAACCACGCAAAGATGAGCACTTGGAGTGTTAACTATGTGCTTTTCAAAACAACCACCAGTGACAAAACCCCAAAAGTAGAAATCTCTTCCTGCTGACACACTTTCCAGAATTTTGAGCTGATCCTATTAGGAGAACAAAACAAAATTTGCAAGTCATTGGTATTTCTTAACTAGGGTACAGAAATGCCTAAGAACTCATATACATTTATGGAAAGTGTTTAAACACTTTGAGTTCCATGAGAACAGTATTTACTGTTCTAAAATACAAACTGTACCCTGACACATCAAAAAGTTCTTTCAGCTCAGTCTTTGCTTCTGAAGAACACCTAATAAGAGGACAAAATGATACAGAAGGAATAAACTACTGCTGAGATTTCCAAGATCACACTCTCAGGTAAAGGATGACAGGAGTCCTCCAGAGGTAAGAAAAGATTTCCAGCTTGAATGATACATCTAACAGATTTTCTTGAGTAAGAAAATAATAATTAGAAGATTCCCATTAGACAAACTAATGGGAAAGTCACACAAAACCTTCAGGGTTTGTTTTGTTTAAAAGCTGTTCTGTTATCAAGTTTTTGTGCTTCAGTTTTTGTGCTTCACAGACAGCAAATGCCTGCAGTGTTATGTAAGGGAAACTGTTCTGCAAAAAGGCACCAGGTTGTCATCAATGCAATTGGCAGTGAGGTTTGACAGACTGAATCCCTTTCTTGCAGTTACATTAATCATGCATTCTGTATCACACAATTGGGTGTTGCAGGCCCCAAGTGTGTTCACAGCATTGCATACGCCTTGCTGACTTCCTAACACTTCACTTATTGGCAGGAATATTCAAACCAAGGCTTGAATTACCAGCAAATGTTCCTGAAAAGAAATTTGGGAATTTGCACCTGCACCACAATCCTGATAGCAGGAGTTACACTCATCCTGGGAAGAACATCAGAGTACCAGCCTGTCACCAGAACCTCTCATCAAAAAAGCCATTGTTAACTGCTGACAAGAAGGACAAATTATCACCCAGAAAGGCAGAAGCAGAGATGGTTTAACATGCAACAATTAATATGTTTTCAATGACAGTTTACAAATTAAAAAACAAGCTAGCCAAAAGTTACCTAACACAGCTTGGAGCTTGTTTCAATCATTTATTCAGCTATGACAAAGTTTAAGACTTTGATAATTAACAGTGATACATTCCATATATGCCACAGTTGTCATTTTCCAAGTGTTCTTACCGCTAAGAAAACAATAAATAAACACACCAAGCCCAAGTAAAAGCTTATAAGTGCATAATAATTGTATGGGTGTTCTGTCTGGGCAATTTTTATTGTTTCCACACCGATGCTCATCACAGTATTTTAGGAAAATTTCCTTCCAATACAACAGCAGCAACTAGAAAGTTTCTCTGGAAGCACCTTCCTTGTGGAATAGAAAGAATAATCCATTATTACTGTTCTTTCAGCTCATGTGTAAAGCTAAGTTGGATACATCAATATGAGCTGCAGATCACTTTTTCCCCAATAAAGTTTTTTTCAAA
Source organism: Malurus melanocephalus (assembly GCF_030028575.1). NCBI lineage: Eukaryota > Metazoa > Chordata > Aves > Passeriformes > Maluridae > Malurus > Malurus melanocephalus. Next base: position 11,391 of record NW_026624186.1, read on the forward strand.
TGTAAAAGTCCCCATTATCAGCTCCTTGGACATTCTCATCTCTCAGAGTAATTTTAAAACAAGACCCTCTGCAGCTTAACTAAAGCTGGAAATGGAAGATTACAGAAAGGAAAAAAAAAAAAAAAACTTAATTTTTCCTTTCCAGGAACTGCTGTTACACCCTCCCTCCCATCCCAGGTGAAGCATCTCAGCTGTACAATAAAACCAAGGTGTGTTGGCTGCATAACAGCCTGGAGCAATCAGTGCACACAGAACACAAAGTGTTCTCCATCCTGCTCCCCTGGACATGCCTTGGAAAGCAAAGGCACCAAACTCATTCACTTGTGCACAGCCACAGAAGGATGGAGCCTGCTGCACCTCTCCAAGGGAACAAYGGGCTCTCTCCCACATTCCCCAGARTTTATWGGCTGCTGGRATTTATTTTTTCACGCTGCAGATGGATGATATTGTAATTAGTTATGACAGGCAGAGCAGAAAGGTCAGACAGACCGCTCAGGGGAAGGCAGACTTGAGGAGAAAGAGAGAGATTAAAAACCAGGGGGAAGCAACAGCCCACCCAGGGAGATCTTCTGAAGCACCCAACTGATCCTGGAATGCAAATCCATTTTATTTCCCTCTAAAACTGAGGGAAATAACATCTCTATTCCCTAACTTCTACAACAATAAAACTGGCTTTTACAAAGAGAAGCTCATAGAAATCTCATTGTGGTTTTGCATTTTTTTTAAAGCCCATTTTAGGTTATTTTCCCATTGTTAAAGTTCAGCCCAGAAAGCCGAAAAAGTTATTTCAAATGGACATAGCATGAGGAAACATCTTTCACTGAAACACAGACATGTCCAGGGAAGCTGCTAAGATAGCAGCAAGACCAAACACTAATGCTGCTTTTCTTTATTCTCTTCTTTTTTTTCTGCTTGAGAATAGATGCATTTTTAGGTGAGACAAAACCACACTTCATTTACTTTTATATCTCAGTGGAATAGTAAGTGCAAAAAGAATGCAAGAAAGTAAAAGTAGAAGGTGAAAAGATGAATGTTATGAAAATTAAGGTAAAAAATTCATAATTTAAAATTAAGATTAGCCATGTTTTGTAATAGATTTTCTGCCCTAGCATTTTACCCAGGAACAACTTTATCCAATCTATACATTTGCATGCCATTAAAATCCATAACAAGGCATTTTAGAAGTCAGTAGATAGTCACAATACATTTTCTAATTGAATGTATAGTTTATAACATAATATGTATGCTGCCATTGCTACATCTAACTGAAGACAAAAGCAGATATAAGTCAACCTTGTTCATTTTCAGCTGAAGTCCATAAATCACCACCAATTCATTCCATTTCCTGGATATTCTCTTTCACCACAGAAAAGTCTCCTTTTAGCTTTTTTTTTTTTTTTTTTTGTATAAATAAATAGAAATATCTCTGAAATAAGAAGAAAGTACCAGACAACCTTTAAACAAGGGTCTTCAAAAGCAGTTTGAGGTGGTGTTTCCATTTGTGTACTTTTTTTTTTTACAGTCTAAACATTACCAGTCCAGTTTACCCAATTAGTGTCAAAAATTAATTAACTAAAGTCTGCCACCTCTCAAAGCAGTCACCCAGCTTAGAGCTTTCTGAGGTGGGTTACCTTCAGTTCTTCTAAGAACTGTGCTACTGAATACAAAATGCATAAATATTCATTGTGCTAGGGAGATTAGGAAATTTGTTTAGGATTGCTTGTTAAAATGTCTGTCTGGTCCCTTTCAATTCAAGTGTGGTCAATGAATGTCGAGCTCATTTCTGCTAATGAATACCCAAACAATTAGTGCTCAGGTACACTAACATGGAATAACAATCAGAGCGAGGGCAGAACACCCCACTCAGACAGCCCTGCAAGGATATTTCGTGTTTCACTGATAGCAGGAAAAGCTTTTCTGCCATTAGGGCAAAGCAACAGAAATCCAATTAAGGTTTCTGAACCACATTTGATGTAAATCTGTTTACCCAAAACTATCTTTTGGCTGGACTAATTACTATTACTTTATGCCCAGTTGTAGATGGCTCTAAACTGGCCCTGACAGAGCCATTCCCTGAGTGACAGCTCATTGTGGGGAAAGCAGAGGTGAAGTGCATCAGGGAATATCAGCTCCAGGACATACATCAGTAATATTAAATACTTATTCTAAGAGGCCTTCACTTCCATAACTTTAAATAAAACAATTCACTATTTATTTATTTATTTTCTCGAGGACCAGGACAAAAGCACTTTACAGGTAATGACTGGGTTTCCAGAAATGGAGCCTTCCATTTTCATCATGACCCTAACTCCACTAGGAATACCTTTGTATTTCTTTATGGATACTCGGAAAAAAAGAAGCAATAAAACCCTCTAAATACCGATTCATTTGTAGAAATAGCCTCACATGGCTCTCGTGGGATCACAAGGAGACAGCACAGTTTAAGTAAATAATCTCTCTCAACCCAGCTGAACCATTTGCTGCCCATTCTCCTTTTACCACAAATGTCTGCAGATTTATTCAGTTTGTGTCAAGCTGACACCAGTTCTGGCTATCTGTGCTACTATTTCCAGCCTTTTCTTTCCCCATCCTTGCCTCACAGTCTTATCTCCCATGTATTTATCCTCTTATATTTTTCAGGTTTTCAGTGTTTAACTTTAGCAAGTTTTTCTATCATCTTCAGTTTTTAAAAAAAAAAAAMCACATTGCAGCAAAGGTAAATTGGAAGCAACGTTTCACAATTAACATGAATTTTCCCCCTTTAATATTTTTTTTTTTTATCCAGCTAGGTAGATAATCCGGCCCTTGCAAAAATAAAATATCAGTAAAAAATATGCATATGATAAAGATGACTATAAAATAATAATGATGTGTCTAAAATGACTTACCCTAAATTCTGTTTACAAAGGTGTTTTATACTCAAAGCAGTCTGAGTGCTACTGAAAGCCATTAAGATTATGGTTCCTCATATTCTGGCTATTCTAAAAACACCTTATCARCATAACAATCCCAACTGCCCAAGCTGTCACCTACTCAGACACGGGTACCTCTCTGGAACAGCACTGCTGATACTAGAAGTGTTTAACAGAGCATCAGAAGTCATGGGCTTGAATAACTGAGGCCAAACTGCTTCCAGATCTCTCCCAGTTTGGATTGGAAGCCATTGCCAATCACCACATGAATTCATCAGCTACAAAAAGTCAGCTATAGCTGTGTCTTTTTACATTCCAAATACGGGATTGTCTGTTAATTAGTTATACAATTTCAGCTTTCAAGCCATCTTTCATTTAATTTCATCCAAGTCCCTGTCCTACTGTCAGATAATGGTTCTATCACACACTTTTATTACTKTGGGAAAACCAGGATTCAGGAGGGGTGGAGAGCAGCAGTAAGTAGGTACAGACTCCCTAATGGCTCTGCTTGTCATTTTTCCTTGCCTCAGACACKCTGCTACAACTGTGACGCATTATCAAAAAATTAAATCAAAAATTAAAACTACAGGGAGCCTGAATGTCTGGTTCTAGTGTCACAACACCTAGTCAATATCTATCTCTTCAATTTGCCAGCAGAGCTTGCATTTTACCTCAGCACATTGAAWAGCTTCCGTTTTAAATTACATCCCAGCAGAAATGGCCAGAACAACAAGGCTGCTTTGTAAAGCAGAATTTGCACCTCTGAACCCCTGGATCCACGCACAGGGCAATCAGACCATTGGTAAATCAAATTCATAAATTACTAATATTTCTTTCTTTGCGAAGCTACTCCTTGGTTTTGAGAAGAGGAGGAATTTCAGATGGTATTAAAAAAGCTTCTGGTACCACAAAAAGGTCAACACAAATGCAGATAAGAAAAGGATGCTTGATTGCCCTGCGCACATTTAATCCCAGAAACAGAACCATTAGAGCTCCACGCACACTCCAGCCATGCAGCGCTGTTTTCCTGAAGTGCTAAAAGCCAGGGTAAGACACGCAGCTCACAGTTCCTCCTCCTCCCAGAGGAGCTGCAGTCCCACAGGMGGGTGGGAATGTCTGCAGTGCCAGCTCCACATCTCCAGAACAGGGCAGGAGAACACCCAGCTCTGCCTCAGTTTCCCTCACTCGTGCACAAACAGGGAATGGGGCAAAATTCTCTTGTCAAGTAAACTTAAAAGACTAATACAAAGCTAAAATCACCAAGTCAAGTTTAAACGGTAGTAACAGGTTCTAATCAAACTTTTGCAGACCTAATCAGATGGATTTTCTAACCTTGTTTGCGTTCAGTTCTTTACATGGCAAAGATAAACTCAACAGGAGCTTTTTATACCAAAGCCAAGGGCAGTTTAAAATGAATAAATCRATAAAAATGGTTCTAATAGGCCACCTTCCCCTCTAACCTTTTTAACTTCTATTTTCAATTAATTCATGCTTTCTGCAATACGTGTAATTATGTAACATGCTGTTTTGCCATAAAAATCTCCTAATTTAGTTACACTGCACAGTTCTGCTCTCTCACAACAAGCCTTGTGTGACCTGTAGCCACTCCCAGGAGCTCAGCAGCCCCAAAACACGGATTTAATGGCACACATACACACACAGATTGCAGTTTCTGAGCAGCCAAGGGTTAATTCTGTCTGGTCATACTTTCACAGACTTTGTGGAACTCACTTTCTGTGCAGGCTTGGAGGAGTTTGTTTTTGTTGTCCTTCAGTCTGTCGTGTGTGACATGCAGCACAACAATCCATATCCATCTGAGTGACACATTAATATCTAGGGAGGACAACATGACACAAGAACAAGGTCTTCCTGTCCTCTTAGCTGAGCTCTTTCCTAGCCACGGTGATAAACTGTTATGGAAGAAGGAAGATGAGAGACAGAGGCGGAAAAGCAAAGTGCTCCACTCAGTTTAGTCTGATTTATAGCTGACAAATGACTCAAATCACACTCAATCACCTCAAACCAACCAAAAAACCCAAAATCAAAACACTGTTAAGCATWAGTCCTGTGCTACAGATTAAAATGTGGTTGCTTTCCCCCCCACCCCATTTCTCACTACTGCATTTTTCACTTTTGGTCATTATTTAAGAACACAATGTTTTCTTGTCACAAATGTTGATGTTTTGTAAAGTACAAAACAGTATTTCAAATAAAACCTCTAAATCAATATTCAAATGCTCACACACACTTACTTTCAAATACCCTAAACATATTGAAGTACACAAATACTTTGTTCTCTATAGTTATCATGCCACACAACTTCAAAATTAAGTCTGTGAAGTGCAATAAAGTGACCTCACATACCTTTAAGTGGGTAATTTTAGCTATAAARTGTAGAAGTCTAGAAGTGTAGAACACTGTGCTTAAGTGTCAGTTGAAAAAGCACTTTCCTTCAGCTCATGCAAGTAAGAGGGGCATTTCCTACAATTACAAGAAATTAAGAATCACTTGGTTTCTAGAGCAAACACCATTTCCACATTGAAATCAGCATTATTTCTGCAATGAAAACACAGCAAGCTAAATTCACCTTATTTCCATAGCATTTTATCACAGAACCTCACTCAGTGTCCATTTGATTCTGCAGAAAGACTCCACATGGCACAAAAGCACAACATGAAACCCAGACAACCTTTTCATAWTGCTGTATCACTTATGTTGCTTGGATTAACCACTTAGGTGGGCAATAATGGAATTAAGCTAATGGAACAGTGTTTTCTGTAATTGTATATTGTACAAGCACTTTGCACTTTTCAGCTCTTCTATCCTGCTACTGCATCTACAAAAGCATCCTGAAGCAACTGCCCTGTGTGCTGCTGGCTCTTCATCACTTCAAAGAATGCAGCACAATGTCTGAGAGAGGCAGACAATCCTTTCACTTAGCTTCCACAAATTGGATCTCATCCACTCTTAGTAAAAACCTTGCAGCAACTGAAGTTACCTGGGCCACTTAAGTGTTGAAAATCCGGCTGGCTATGCATCTCCTCAGAGACTTCCAGTGTAAAACTCTTACTACTTGGGGTTTCCAGCACTTACAGAAGAAAAATAGTATTTGTGCATAATATCAGGTACTGAAAGACAAACTAATTGCTATGCRTTTGTTATAATTTAGAGAAAACATTTCTAGGAAGGTTGGACTGATAAAAATGAGAGAAACCCAGCAGCAAATGCCTTTAGAAACCAGATCCATGACAAACAGGTGATTTATTTTGTTTTTCTCTAATAAGACCACTTGATCATTCTATTTGGCAATACCTTACACAGCACRAACTGCCACTGTAATCAGCACAATGACATTTACAAGTGAGGGGAACAGATCCACATTCTGGGGCCAAATGAGGGCTGMAAAGGAGTTTCAGGAAATTCAGCACTGAGGTCCAATCTTTTCTGTCTGCTCCACCCTCCCATCGCCTTAAGAGCGTGTCTGCCTCTCATTAGAGYGTCTGGAAGTTATGAGCACTCACACTGAGATTAGAAAATGCCCCTAAATCCACAGATTCTTCAAGTAATGAACTGTAATGTGAAAGGAGACAACAAAAGGAAAAGGTGGAATCTGGCAGGGATTGGACAAAAGTTCACCCTAGCAACTCCTGCTTAGCAAATTCTCTGCCAAGCAATTTCTACCCACAAGAGGTACATTCCATTCCCTCAGCCTCCAGTGTCTTCTAAAGTTAAAACTTGTGTCTTGCTGCAGTTTATGGCACATTTTTACYGTGTGTACTTAGGAAGCAAGCAAGGCTGACTAAACAGATTTCCTCCATGACCTTTACTACTGTCGGCTGAAAACAATTTAGTCCATTTTAAGTCATTTGAGAGCACTGTAAACATTATCCAAGGGGGCTTAGGACTGACTGCCTAAAACATGACCTTTCAAGCTGACAGCTGACAAAAATCCTCCACTTTAAACCATTTTAAAAGATATGATAAGGGTTTCTTATCCTGCTGAAACAGAAGGGAATTTTCCTTTTACCACTACAGACTAAAGATGAGTTTCATTCAATTTAAGAAATCTGGGGTTTTTTTTGTTTGATGGGCATGGAAAATTGATGGAAATAACCTAAAGTACTCAGATACTTTCTGTCTTGAATAAAAGTTCAATCCACCCAACTAATGTAAACCCAGAAGTGAAACAAAGAGGGCAAGCAAGCAATGAAAGAGATAGGCCATAGAGAAATTTAAAAAAGGCAAAACAAAAAAAACTTATACTGGAAACAGTCTGGCTGGAAATTAAAAGAGGAAGAAATAAACAATGCAATTCAGTTTTGTTAACGCTTGGTACATATACTCAAGGGAAGATAGATGTAGCTTTGCATCTTGCAATTCCCAGTCACACTGGAAATCCAGAGCTGCAATCCAACAGCTAAAAGTTGTGCTGTGTTTCAAAATTAAGAGTTTGTAAGGTTGGCTTTGTCTCTTGGTCCAATAGTCCCCTTGGCTCTAATATTGGATTTTCCCAAAAAGACTGTGTTGCTCTGTCTTCTACTGACAGAGCACATTTTTGGCACTTTTTTGGGACAAAGACTACATTTTAAACTACTGTGACAACATAATGAGCACACAAGATCTCAGGTGGAGAAGCTCTTAGGGCTCATGCACACTTAAACATTCTATTCCAGAATTTTAAGCACACCCATGCTCTAAGTCTAGTTCCACACAGAAAGATGAAATGTCAGGTAAATGCTGTACCTGAGATCTTGTCTTTAGTGCAATAAAAGCACCTAAATCTTGGTTAATCTCTCAATAGAGTCACTGGGCTTTGGCAGAGTCAGTAAAGCACTCAGGATTCCTCYYCCTTACGCAGACCTTTCSTATGCTGACTTTGCTAGAGCTGATYCCCCTCGCAGATGAGGCAAAGCACAACCAATCCCTCTCTGTTGTCTCAGATTCGGCCAAGTGGCTCTGTAAATGGTTTTGAGACAGAGATACGCAAACAGTTTATCAAGGAATCCCATTCACAACATCAGCCAGATGTTTAAGTCACAGTCAACTCCCAAATTAAGGAACCTCGTTACTTCTGTGAACTAGCACTGCAGTACATACTGTATGGAATCACTGGAATCCTTGGGGCTCAAAAAGGGGACTGAAGAGCCTAAGAGACCTTTAAAAGGTATCTAAATAAAACAGAGAATATAAACCTGCAGTGACTATACAGGCCTTCTCAACTAAGATCTTGAGGGCAGAACAAACCAATAGATGGAAGAATCAAAATAAAACACAGGATGATTGTTTTTCCACAGGTAATTTCAAGCTCTAATGAGGAAGCCAATCTATTGAAAAACAAATGGCATTATCTAAAATCTCACAAACCCAAGACCRTTTATGTGAAGAATATCACATCTCTGTACAGAAGCAAGGGAGAAGAAAACCAAGAAATCCCTCAAAAAGACTCCAAAACTTCTTTGTACCATGAATATGGCACATCCCAAATGCACATTCATCACATGGAGTGYACAACACATGTATCTAATTCAGCCCCTCTGTCTCTGTTTCCCTTACAGGAATCCAATCACGCTCCTGGTGACTGGACTTTGTGCTATCCCTGAGCACAGCCTTGATTAAAAGTTTACATTGTTGATATAAAAATGAGGGTCAGTAGGTAGTCATGTCAAAACAGAAATCCATCAAAGCTGTAGTAATAAACACTTCAATCTTCCTTCAACTATATTGAATATCAGTCTGTAAAGATAAGTGCTCACTTTTTTTTACTTACATAATGAGAAATTTAATAGTGGGGGGTCCATTGTTGAGGTTCATTTTAATTTTATTTTCTATATGTCACTGATTTATGAAATCTTCATATTCCACTAATGGCTCTCCAGGTAAGATTTTTAACTCAACCAAATTGATGTGGGAAAAATATGCATTTTGATACTTTGGCTACTTCAGAGCCCAGGAACAGTGCTCATCAACTCAACTCTATGCAGAAGGCAGCCTGACTTAACAGAAAAAAACAGAAAGTATCCAGAGAAAGCAACATACATGACTGAGWTCATATGGCAACATAGATGATTYCAYKCAAATGAAAYTAAATGGATTTCAGGSTACGTAACACAATGAAAAGTTTTCCCCATTTATTTGGGCTTGTCATCTCACAGGACTAAACCAGAAAAAATTTTAAGACGAACATATTTCATTACCAATTTTTAGAAAGTGTATAAACGTTATGACTACCAGTTTAGAACCACCCTGCCGTCCTCTTAAAACTAAAATAAAATCCACTGCAAACAGGCTGAAAATATACAATCAGACAGTACTGACTTCCTGTGTAATTGCAAAATAATTCTGAAAACAGCCAAAAATATTTCGAGATTCACTAGACATTTTGCTATGCAGATTTACTTGGCASTCTGAGGTACCAAGTAGTTTTGCACAAAAACCCCTAACAGTGAGATTTAAAAAAAAAAAAAAAAAATCCTTATTTAAATCATCTTGTTCCTTTTAAAGTTACTTAGTTTGATATTGCACCAGTCTTTGTAGCAGCACCCTGTTGTGTGTGCTGTCTAAAATATTCTGCTGTAGCCTAATCAGCTAAACACTCTTTGTTTAAATCCTAATCTTCCCCAACTTTTCCCTAACTGCTGAACACCTGCTGAGGGCTCCCATCGTTATCTGTGTGATAGGGAACCATAAAGGATGAGACACAGTGCATTGCAGAAGGGATGCACGTGGGACTGAAACCTCAAAGCATGGCCACACTGCCCGTTTGAATTCTTCCTCTACCTTATCTTCTGTGGAAAGAAACTCAGAAGATAGTATCAAATTGTTATTTTATTAGAGGCTGAGTGAATAAAATCACATCTCWGTTGCTTAAATACCAAGCATCACTTGTTTAGCAGGTGAAACGAAGGCAAGAAAGGCACTGCAAATCTACATCTACCTGTCTTTCACTCATTACATACCTATTTTCCATTGCATCCCATTTTTTTTCCGGGTTTTAATCCCATTACCTCCCTCATACTGGGCACTGTTTCTTCCTATGCAGAGATCCAACCACTCAAGCAGAAGGATCCTACCCTAAAAGCAGAATGAAAACACACTCCTGCAGGAAAGCTTTATCAGCTCACACATCCTCCACAGAACAGTGGGTTTTAACCAACCACCTTGCTCTTACAAAACATTCAGTTGCTTCAGGCCTTTCAAAAGCTTGTACTTGTCTCCTGTCACACCATTTTAAGCTATTTTGTAGCTCAGAAACAGCACAAGAACATCCCTTCTCCCCGCTCCTGTGACACAGCAGCACTGCTGGACTGATCCCTCTGTTCCTCTCACCCTGCAGGATGAGCAGGGCTCCCTGAATTGATGCTGGCAAAAAACACAGTGCACAGGACACAAACACAACCTACAAATACACACAAAAATACTGCAAAACTGATACCAAACACCTCTGTGGGTCTTATGCCACAAAATTACTCCCACTTCTCAGAAAGCTTAAGGTTGGTTTAATATCGTGTTAAGGAACCAAAACCACAAAAATAGTTCTTCACTAAAAAGTCAGATCTTCCAGCTTAGTATTTATTTGCATTTAATTCTGTCTTAAATTCTTATTGACTTTAAGAAGRAATATTCTCACTCATCACACTAATTTATTCAAAAGCAAATTCTTTAGCCYAAATACAGTCCAAAAGGGATAGAGAGAAGATTCTCATCCCATGCTACAAKTTTTCACCAGGTCTCAGTAGTCTTGCATGCAGAAATATTATTATGATTGATTTTCTTCCCTACTCTTTTCTGGCTTTTTTTGTCTAGGCATTTCAAGTCTCTAAACACATTATGTGAACCACAGAGATTCTCTCTTTATTCAAAATTCACAGGTTTTAAGAAATCAAATGAAATCTAGAGAAGTTCCAGATTACAGATGGCAACTGTCAATTTTGCTTATGCTTGTAAGATTACCTTTAAGGGAAACATTCCTTAATCAGATTTCATTTGCTTTGCCCATTACATCTCTGCAGTATTGCTGATGTGGGAACTCCACTGGCAGGAAAACGTTCTCCTTCAAATATAAAATGGATATTTCTTTCAGTTTTTT
>NW_026624186.1:22400-31751 GCF_030028575.1 Malurus melanocephalus
TTTTTTTTTTTTTTCTCTTTTTTACACAAAGTTCCTCTGTGCAAGCTGTGCAACACAAGCTTTTTGAAGGATGGTAGAACCTTCACAATATTTTTCAACAAACATTTCAAGAGATTGCAAACATAATGCTATAAATAGATTGCCAGGGAATCATAGAACAGCCTGGGCTGGAAGGGACCTTYAAGACCATCCAGTTCCACCCCTTGCCATGGGTAGGGACACCTTTCACTATCTAAGGGTGCTCCAAGCTCCATCCAGCCTGGCCTTGGACACTTCCAGGGATCCAGGGGCATCCACAGCTGCTCTGGGCACCCTGTGCCAGGGCCACCCCAGCCCATGGAAGAATTTATTCACAATATTTAACCAAAACCTACTCTCAGTTTTAAAGGCAAGATGGGCTTTTCCATTTGTGGAGATAAACCAAGCAAGTGCAGCCTGACCAAACAGGAGACACAGTCCCACAAGATGAAATGGGACCCAGCTGAGAGAGGGRCACTTTTCACAGAGTTCACACAAGGTAAGGTCCAGGCACTCATGGCAGAAGCAGCACAAGGYAGGACCATACATGAAATTGGGTACAAGCCACGCACAAATTGCACCTCCCTGCTGGGGACCTCACCAGGGATGAGCCTGGAGCCAAGGAACCAACAGCAYATCTCCAAGGCTCTTCCAGAAAACCAGCCCATAAGGCAGGAAAGCAGGAACCAGGCTGGGTACAGCCATTGCTGGGGCACTGCACAGGATAGAGCCCCAGACCAACAGGCTCCAGGCGATTTTGGTCACTGCAATTAAGGCTCATTAGTGCAGCCATGGCCTGACACAAACCAGCCAAGGCTGCAGCCTCCAGGGCACTGTTTAACACAAATCTGAACATGGAGCAGGGACTGTTCCCTGTTTCACACCAACATCTGTTTCAGTTTAAGTCTGGATCAGTTTCCATTACCAGGATTTTAACTTGGAGCTCTTTGGTAGGGTTCAAAAGGAGCATAAGGAAACTCTTAGCATACTTTTAAGAGCAGACACTTGATCAATCAGAAAAGTAATATAAATTATGTAACTGGACAGGAAAACAAATTCCAAGCATTATAATTTATCCTGCAAAGGATCTTTAACACACTCATCATCATGAGCCAAGGGAAAAAGGAAAGCATGACTCACTCACCACTGATAATATCTCAAATTAGGATTTARCCCAAAGAATCACTGAGGATGCAGAGCTAGGCTGAAATTTTAAACAGAAATGCTAYTTCCAAATTATACAGTACCAACTGCAGCTGACTAGCCATTCTATGCYTGTACATATCTTCAATATTAGCTTTTCTACAGTATTTTCTGTTAAATACTGYTCTACAGCAAGGTAGCACAGGTGTGCACCCCATTAAAGTATCATTGGATATGCAAGTCAATTAATTAATTAGGCAAAAAAGGGGTGTGAATCCACAATGACCATTTCAAAGCACAGCTGTAGTAAGACAAGAAAAACTCAGCTGYAAAAAGCTGTTGAGGATATCTGGGTACCAACAGAACGTATAAATGAAGGAAAGCACACAATGTCCATTATTGGATGGGTTAATTTGTCTTAAAAGATGGAGCAGAGACGGTGGTGACGAACAAAGCCCATGCTCCAAGCACAAGTATCAAAACAAGCAGCAGAAGAACACTTAAATTCTGGGGTTGCCAGACAGATTCCTTTGCTGCAGACACTTGTTCAGCTCACAGGCAATCCCTGCCTTCACACAAAGCAGCYTCAGAGCTGGAAACTCTTCCTAGCTGAAGTCCAGCTCCCCAAACAAAGCTCTGCCCCAGGCCTCCCTGTGGTTTCCCTACCTTTGCAATGTCTGTAAGGTTGTTAAAGTACCATTAAGTCCTCTCAAATCGTTCAGTTGCCTCGGGCATTAATAAAGGATATTAACAWAGACATTGTGGAAACTTAAGGAAAAAAGAAATACTCTATAAGAAGGATGCTAGGGAAGTAATACAGCTTATCTACACTGTCATGAAGCTTTGGAGGCAGCCCATTATAAAGAGGAAATCTACAAAGTTACCCTAAAATATCTGAGTTACTGGAGTAGATTAATAAAAACAGATTTCAAATCAAAGGAGACTTGCAAGGGGGAATAGTTTTGAAGGAGTGCTGCAAAAATCAGTATGAACACTGTTCTTTCTACTATCTCTTAAGATTTATACAATGCCATGYGGCCTGGAGTGACAATATTCACTTTAACTACAAAGCAGGGCCAGTCTGCATCAAACAAAGTTTGGAATTCATATGGGGAGATGGTTCATTCTACTACAAAGGGGACAGTAATGGAAAACAAAAAAGGAACATACCATTTCAATGGGTTATAACCTAGCGATGTGCAGCAGAAAGATCTGTACCCAAAAACCAACAGTAGTATTCTTTCAATTTGAGTATATGGTTACCASAATCTTACCTAACAAAAAGAACATTTTGTGATACATTTGGGAAGCTCAATTTATCACCTCTCCCACCATTACATACACTTCATTTTCCACCATCACACCTTTTACCCTCAATACTCATAATTRTGATRTTGAATAATCTCACCTGTCCAGMATAAAGAAACAGTAACTACCAGCACCATCAAAAACCAGCAGCCAAAATCACAGATTTATAAAATTCACCAGTAGCATAAAAACCCTCAACTTTTAAGCCCTGGTTTCTAGTCATTTCTATACTTTTGGGTTTTTTTTAGCTTTTCTTCCTTCTGACTGAGATTTCAGTGCCAAAAACTCCAAAAAAAGACTCACCAAAAACTTCAGCTCAACAGAGAACACCAAAAATGACTTCTCAGACAAAAGCACATGGCTCCGGCAGCAGCCGGATGCTTCCTACCTTTCCTGGAGCACGGTGCCACCAAATTCCAGAAGCTTCCAGAAGCACCGGTACTCTCTCCCAGGGCGATTCCTCCTCCCAGGGCGGTTCCTCCTCCAAGAGCCGGGCAGATCTCCCAGTGGGATTCCTCCTCCAAGAGCCGGGCAGATCCCCCAGTGGAATTCCTCCTACAAGAGCCAAGCAGATCCCCATTACATTGGCAGCAATTTGCTCCCCTCAGAGGGGAGGAAAGGGCTCTTTTATCCCCTCCCAGCAGCCCCACAGGTGTTGCCAATGCCCCGCAGCTGCTGCTCGTTGYTCCTGATGCTGCCCACAGGTGAATGCAGTATCTCATCCCAGCCCCTCGCCAGCTGAGCCTCATCCATCCACCCACCAGCATCCCAACCATCTCCAGCTGCCTTCATCCTTCAAATGCTGCCTTGTTTTTTGGGCCCAAATGGATGGATTTTTTATTTATTTTTTTAACCTGGCTCTGTTGAAATATACAGTATTTGTTTGAATTCACCTCAGCTATCTGGATCAGTGACCTGGCCTCTTCATTATCTGTATTTGTATAATCCACAGTAATTATCTTGGATGATTTGATGTTTTCTTCAAGCTCATTGATGATGTGTCAAGCAGTGAAGGACAAAGAACCAATTACATTAGGATCCTGTCAGAAAGTTTTCAGTTGGATGACAATTTCACTCTGACTTCCCAGTTATTAATCCCTTAAATGTATTGTTTTAACGTCTTCATACATGACTGCCTAGARTATCATAATTCTTCATTAGAATATWTTTTCTWAATTACAAAATCTTAACTTTTACTCATAAACTTTTAGAAAGAAWATACAAGAAYTTACTAAAAACATTCTGTTTTTTAAACTAATCCCYTAACACTGGCAAGTAAAAAACTCTRTTACAATCCTTGCCAAATATTGTAACTTTCAGTTTTTAACTGGCTGATAATTTTTTCCTACCTTGTGTACAAATGTTGAGCGTAGCATCTGCGAGTGCCCCACAGGCTGTTTTCTCAAGCACTTCCCCACAGAAACCACTTTGCAGATTTTCAYTGACATGAGTAGATTTTTCTTCAGGCCCAGAAAGCCTGAAGGACCAGACCTGTCATCTGCTCAGAAATACCATTTGGTTTTTCATTTACAGGGACAAACTGTGACATGAAATTACTGGGAGACAAAACCATACCTCTGTGGCAGCCCTTCAATTGTTCCCTGCAGGCACAAATGATGGAGCAAAGGTTGGGCAACTCCTGTCTTTTCCACATTTCTCAGGCACAGAGCAGAGGGATGTGAAGATTTTGTTTTCTACACAAATGTGCCAGCCATCAGAGAAGGGAATGAATACAAATTTAATATCCTTCTAGTCAAAGTTCAGAACACACCCTTATCCTCTTCTAGTGACTAGCACAACTGATCTTAGGGTTCTCAGCTGTAAACAGAGAGAAAAAAAAATTAAAATACAAAGTCGTGGTACCTGCAATAATCTTTAAATTGATTTCAGTGTCTTTTGCACAGCATCCTATTCCAATTTTTTTCTGCACTTACTTTGAAATTAAGTGTTAACCAAATTAATTGTAAAGAAACAGTGATTTCTGACTGAGTATTCCCTTCAAAATCCATTGTAAGTCAATTTGTTCTTCACTGAAGACCATACATTAGTATTTACTTCATTTTTTTTGTGAACAAGAAGCAATGTTTTTAATAACACACTTTTCTTCACATTTTGAAGTGCAAAAATACACACAGTAACAGCCACAGAGCAGCAGCAGTCTAATTCAGACAGTGGTGGTGGTGAACCAACTTACATTTGTTTCTTACAGCTACAATCAATGCAGATTGCAGGTGTTAGTACTGACATTTGCTTGAGATGAAAATATACTTCCAAGCAAATATGCACTATCAGGCATCTTCAGCAGTCACTCTCACCATTTTCTTTCACATTTTAAACACATGGGTGCAGGGAAAGAAAACATAATTGAGCCATATTAGTAATCATTTAAAAAATGGCTTGAAATGACGAGGATGTTCTTTGACATTTTCTAGAAGAGCTAGCTCCGTAGCAAAACYGAGCAGTGCTGTTCACAGCTGGCTTCTCGCTCTGCTCCCGTTTCCTTTTTTCCTGCACTCCCTGYACACCTTTTGCTCAGCCCCACGGCAGAGATTCCTCACACCTCTGCAGCAAGCCAGAATTCTCTCTTTGTTTTCCAGCACACAACCTGTCGCTCTGCCACAGCCGCTGTGTTCCCACACAGATGAGATCCAGGTCTCCAGTGACACCAAACAGCGAAGCATTCCCGTTCCAATTTCATACACAGCACTCTGTTTCGACGTACTTTCACGCAGGAAGTTAGCAGTTTATGACAAAATTTTACTGTTATTTCAAAGCRGTAACAAGTTGTGAGTTTTCACCCATTTTTACATTACATACAATGATTAAAGAACAGTAATATTTAGTGTAGTGGTGTATTTTTTTTTAAACTATTAGACCATGCAGCCTTACAGTGCAAGCAAAGCTGATCACACARCTACCAGTGTGATCAGAATTTTAAGTACAATTCTTTGCAAAATGTGTCCCTTGGCAGAGCAGYCCTAGATTTTTCCTTACTGAAAGACACTACCATCAAATTATTATTTTTTTTTTCTCTTTGCTGTACTTATTGTGTCTTGCCATCTGCCTTGTCTTCCACATCTGCCTTGTATCCTAGCTCCTACTCCATTCATTTGCTATCTGTCTTACCRGTCCCATTTGCCCTTATTCCCTATTTTCATTCTCTTCATTCTGCTTGCATGCATTTGCTTAAGTTCTAGAACTACCTCCTCCTTTTAGTAAAAGGATCTCAGTGTGTTTAAATCATTCTTSAGCATCAGTCTTCTCTGAAATTTGGCTTATTTATTTAGAAAAGTCCTTCTTTGCTGTTCTGACATTTACATTATTTTTCATAACTATGTGTAGTATAGGGCACATTTTAAGGAATCAAATAGAAATACAGCTTTTGATGCAATGGCAGGGATTTTTTTTTTTTTTTTTTTTTTAGTTTGTACCTGCAGACACACACCCAAAAACAACTCCTTCATAAAGTCAATTGGCAAAAGCAAACAGCTCTCCTTAGTGCTATTGCTTTTAAGATCGTTTTCCATAATGGAGTTGTAGCAGATTTTTTTTTCACAGAGASTGTGAGAGACAGACACATTTTTGCTATAAAAAGACCTTTATAGCGGTGGGAAGAGAGAAGTTTGGCTGGTACATGGTTTGGAGATCTCAGTGCTCCTTTCACAAGAATGGAAGATGATWACTGATGAAGGGACCTTTGAGGGACTCCAGAACTATGTACACCTCTCATTTTACGTGAGTCTAATAAAAGTGTGGCTGCTTCTACCTTCAGCTGCTGAGTTCAGTTGCCAAGAACTACATTTTTCAATAAATCATTTTCAAACCTCTTTTGATATCTATTCCCTTGTGTCAGTGATGGGTTTCTGAAAAAGCAAAARCAGAGAAGTCTCCTGGGTGAGTGTTTTTTCAGTGGCAACCAGACACAATGGATCCCAAATGCTGGTTGGGAACTTACAAGTGCCTGCAACTGTGGTGTATTCTCATAGTAACAAACMTCCCAGTACCGTGCTGGCTGAGGAACATGACACAGTATGTGATGTACAGGATGGAGCAGTAATTGTCATTATGCCTACTTACTTTGCTTGGTCTTGTAATACCACTCATGCAGTCCATTTATGGCACGTCCTTTTAGCTGACCCAAACTCAAGACTGTTAAATGACATGACTTTCTAAAGAAGAGCCTGTAAATAAAAGTATATGGTGTTTATATTCAGAACATCATAAACATGCTGTCATCTCATCAGTCAACTTTGTACAAATATGCTTTTCACGTAGGGTTTAATGTTTGGCATTTTGCTGCCTCCCTTGCTGACCAAGGAGTACTTTTACATGCATTACGTGCCACATTCATTGCAAGCTAATGCATTATACAAAAATAATTTTTGAAAAAAAAATTAAATATTTACATTCCTTTGAAGGTTTAATACCAGATATCCCTAATGGCTGCATTTTCTCATTTCTGCATTTTATAGTAATTGCTTTCCTCACCATGTACTCTTTGGTGATTTTCCAATTAATTGCCAACCCATCTGACCACCTTTACTCTGTGTTTTATTTCTGGCTTATAAAAGAAATTTAGCAGCTGTTAAGAACATCATGGTAATGTTTTTGACTGCTTATGAATCTGAAAATGCTAGGCAGACATTAATTAAGTCACATAATGGTATTTAACAGACACCACTATGATTGATGCTATTGCTTTGTGCACTGTATATGTGTAGGAAATTCAAAGCACAGTTTCATAGGGATTCCCAAGCCTGGGTTTCACTGGTAAAGTCCACTTAGGGATTAATAGGAAATTGAACTCATGACATCAACGATATGACACACTACCCAAAACCTGTGGCAGAAAATAAATGGCAACCTGACAAATGTTAAATGGTACAAAATGCTACAAATGTTAAATGGTACAAAAAGCTACGCTTTCCATTGAGTCTTCACACACTTTGTATGTACAGACTCCACTGTATAGAGGATTTAAAGCTATTTTTCTCTTCAAAAAACAGGAATTAAGATAAGGAAGGGCGTCACGCTGCAATGCCTTCTTGAAGCAAATAATAAAAAAAAAAAGCCCTGAAAAGAAGAGAAAACTTTACAAAGCTCAGCTGTATTGGCTCTGTTTGGTAGGGTTTCATTTGAGGCCCTAATCGCAGGAACAAGATTTGTTCTAATTGTTTGCATTTGCTTCTGAATATCTGGAAATTTGCTTGTTAAGTGTTCAGGTGGAGGAAAAAGCCTTCTCAGGTGCAGAAAGAAGTAATGCTGTGCAGTCAGTGGAAAGAAACATTCAAACAATTATCCACCCTACTGCTTCAAGTCATATTAAAACAATCTATAAGCTAATTCAATGCTAACACAATGTCTCATAAATGGTAAACGGGCCAGATGAGCATCCTGGCTGAGCAGGCTGGATGAACAACCTTCCAAGCTCAGAAATGCAGTATCAYTGCAGTGTTCAACAAGGTTTTAACTGCCAGTTACACTTTATACCTGGTGTATTTAATCCGTGTTGCCAGCACAGATTTATTTCCAGAATGTRTGAAGGCAAACTAACAAGCAAGATTCTGAAGTCTGATGATCTTTTACCTTTCTTATTTGAYTCCCGTATTTTCTCATACAAGCTGGGCAGTAGAAGATAACCAAAGAGATTAAAATAGAGGTTAAGGCACTTCCAGGATGAGTTTAACCCCTGCTCCCTCCACCAGCTCCAATCAAAATTTATGTTTGATTCTTCAAGGTGCATAACAGTGAATGGGTAGCTTTGAACTTCCTAATTTTTTGGTTGTTTTTTCACCTTTTTCCTGTGAGGCAAAATGGTTGGATCTAATCTCCATAAGCACATTATCCACTTTCCGAATAAATGCAGGAATTTTGCTGCAGTTCTCTCAAAGAACTGATGGGAAACTTAAATTTGAAGATGATGCTTAATGCCACCTTGCAGGCTTAGTAATGAGCACTTACAGATCTTCTGATTGAAAATTCAGCTGGCTGCCTAGTCCCTGAGATAACTTTAAATTAATAAAACYTCCAAATACTTTTTTCTTCTTAATTTTTCATGATGTTTCTGTTTGATGAAAAAGTAAAGCCAAGCAAAGCAAACTGTGAAGATAAAGGTAAACATGAGAATCCTGAATGCTGTAAACCCAAGGAACATCACTAAGGGTTCTCCAATTTGCAGATGAGATGACAGCATCATCTTTCAWATCCTGGAATATCAGTAGGATCTTCTGCAAGATTCATTAGCTGGGATGCATGAAGAGAAGTACATGGAATAATGGTCCTGGTAATACTAACATTGAATTTATAGCCTTATTGTTCTTAAAAGTAGAGGCTACTTTAGATCTGACAACCTACATATCTAATAAAAATTTGAAGTATAATTAAATACATAAAATAAATAGAAGTAAAATTGGAAGAATGTTTGAATAGTAGAAGAAACTTTCAGCTTTTTTCCATTGCTGTCTGCAAGCCAAAGTAAGTTCATTTATCTCTTCCCCCCCACCCCGCCAAAAAATTCTTTTAGGTCTGGAATATGTCTTGAAAAGCCAAGACAAGAAAAGACTGCCCAAAAAGACAAGGTGGCACATACCATCTGTCATACATCCCCAAATGTTAATTACTTATGAGTAAGAGTTAAGATCGAAATGGAAATGAAAATGATCTTCAAAGTGTAACTGAAGAGTCATGGCTGTAATTCAGCTCTCTGTATGTCTTGATCCTCTTTTTCTAACACTTCAACTGAAGTATGCTACTTCGACTTTTCACAGAATCCATATTGCAGCACACGTTACTAATCTGGTACAAATTTCTGCAGCACTAAAGGCTGGGGCTGCGGGCACTGCTGGACACACGGCTGGGGCACTGCTGGACACACGGCTGCTG
>NW_026624186.1:33235-49698 GCF_030028575.1 Malurus melanocephalus
CTCCCGGAAGCCATCTTTTTACCTCGTAGAACATATGTTGAGGCATGAATAAGAATCAGACTAGTCTCTGTCAGGCTGTTACAGGAAGTTTTGTATTTATAGCAATTTCAAATTGTAATTAGAGATCTTTAAATAGGATTTTTTYCCCCCTTTTGGTACCATGCAAAAAGAAAGAACAGTTAATTTTGTCATCTTCCATTGATATTATTAAACCTACAGGGTGGTTGGGGTTGAGGAAAGGAAGACAAAACTATTGATCTAATTTTGAACCTCTAGATGTGAAATGCTGGATACAAAGCAGCTCGGTAATTTTGATTCCAAGCTATATCCAAAASTGAACAAAGTATATTCTTTCACCCTTAAGATATAAAATAATTTTTTTGTAATAACTTCTGTTCACTGAAGATTTTGCCCTRAGAGGAACAAAAGCAGCACAAAAATACCCAATCTTCAGGGGTTTCTCTACCTTACAAGGCAAAACTCCAGCACAGAGAATAATCACTTGAAAAGAACTTATTTACTTAGCCCTCAGGTAGAAAAGAGTTTATGCACACAGAGAAAATCCAGATAGTGTCTCAAAGAGAGTCTTGGATATCTCTCACACAACCTCTATTCATCGCTCTAAAACTGAGTAACAGCTTCAAAAATCGCTGTTTGCCAGCATCTCTGGGGGAGGAGCCGGAGCTAAGCACAGCTATAAAATGTTTCCCAAAAAAAGACTAATAACATTTTGCAGCGTAAGAATGGAAATCCTAATGTTCTGATTTTCTACGAAGAGCAGTTTTTTTGTATCCTCAGCTCAGAAAAGGCGAAGTGGCTGTTCAAAGCCCCTTGTTTTGCTGAGGAATGTTTTTGTTGTTACTGCCCCACAGTGGCTCATTGGAATATGTATGCAGGGTGGTTGTTTTTTTCTGCCTGAGCAGGCATTTGGAGACGGGGAGGGTTGCCAGGGAATCTTTTCTTTTCACTCAGCCTGCCTAGCAAATGATCTACAGTTATAGGCAAATACAGCCATAATCCAAGACCACGTTTTCTTTCACATCCTTATTACAGAGCTAATGTATTCCTCGTCTCAATGTATAGATTAYATTTTCTCTTTACTGATGGTTCTTTAGATTGGATGAAATGGGAAGGTTTAGTAGATAAATGGGGGACTGATTCGGAGAACAGGCATTTCATTGAGTGTTCCYGGTGACAGTGAATCCTGCAGTATGCCATGAATGGTAAAAACCTCAGTGAGCGTAAATACACATCCGTGTGTGTAWATACTCTTTTTTCACACACTGTTCTTCTGTACGCACTTTTATTTAACATGACTTATTCCGAGAACAAAACTAAAACTACATTACAATGTCAATTAAAGCTGCTGTGTGTATTTAAGATGTGCACTTAACACCCAGGAGCTCATTTTTAGGTTAGTGGTCTGAGCGTTTCACTCATGGTATGATTTGGCACAGTGAACACATTGCACAGTGACCCAGATTCTCCCGTGCTCTGTGGCTTTGGACTGCTCTGCCAGCGTCATCCATCTCCCAGAGCAAAGAGGAGCTGCAGTCACACACATTCTCRGACCARTGCAGCTCTGCTGGGACTGTGGTCAGAAAAAGGAAGGGTTACACTGGAGAATTCCAGTGCCAGTTCAGCCTCCTGGCCCCCTTAGCCATGGCCATGGCACCTTAATTCTGACTCTGACCTTTGTGCATAGCAGCAGCAGCAGCATTGTAATAGTGCAAGAATTAATTTACTTTTTCCCACTATTTTTTTCTAACACTTCTTGCCAGTTTGAGTTTATATACATTTAGTTCTATAATCAAAAACGTTTTCAAATTACTATCAGATTAAAAGAGCAAAAAGCACTCTGGAATTCACGATTGCTTTCAGTCAGTGAAGCAGGGAGAATGTTACAAAATACTATGTCACCCTTCGGTCTGACCTTGATTTGCAATCTACAATTTAGTGAATCTCACATCACATCAGATGTTCACTGGGTTAAAAAGATCAGTGAGCTTACCTGCCAGTACATATGTAGCTTATCTCTTTGTTTGGAGTTCAGCTTGTCAGCACACTAGTGATCTGTGCTCCATCTGCACATGGAAGCAGAAATATTCCGGACTCATAATACAYAGGCTAGCACAGCCCTGTAGTTCTGTTTCAGCTGAGGAATGTTTATGGGGCTGAGCATACTGGTGCTGTCATCCTAATTTTTCTACGTTGTTATTGTACCAGCATGAAGTTCTTGCAATGTGTGGTTTAAAATGCTGGCTGCTCAGCAAATGAGCTAGTGCATGCAGCATTGTAATAACACAGAAATCTGCATGTTGAATTTCAATTATGCTTTAAAGCTTTCTAAACAGAGTGCTTACACTTCCTTTTCAACATGCAATGAAATGTTAGTTGGTTGTGTTTTTTTTTTTTTCCTTTCTCTACAAGCATCAGCATGGCAGGGCACTAGAGAGTTTCCTTCTGTGTAAGTGATTGTTTACTTCAGCTCCTGTGCCCTGTGGAAAGCCTGCCTAGTGAGTGACCATATTATAAAAGAGGCTCACTCTGTTTTCAAATCAGTTAATGCATTATATCTCTCTCATGAAAGAGAGGAAATTAATTCTGTGAAATGCTTTTTACCTTCCCGTGTTTAAATAGCCAGTGCAATAAGGCATTTTGGGCTTGGTGCAAAGTAGAAGGCTGCCCAATGATGAGATTTATTTGCAGGAATTTGTCACTGGTGCCTGCAGTCAGCACATGTAGGGGTCTGGCTGCTGAGGACAGGAAATAAGAATCATTWTTTCTTACTTGAAACTGAGGTTTGCAACTCACTAGCAATCACCTTTTTATTCTGGGAAATGTCTGGAAGCACCATTCTCTGGCAGGCTAGATTTCACGGTCACTCTCAGTGCCAGAAGAACATCTTTAATAAATTCAATAGAACATAAAGTGGAAATAGCACAAGGCTGGATTCAGCCATGATGTCAGGGAGGAACTGGGAAAGATTTTTTCTGCAGCAGAACATTCTCTCTGTCACAAAACACAGTCACTCTGAACTTAACACTGCAAAGGAGTTCTCAGAGCCCGAGAAATGCAGTGGTCACCAAAACGGAAGGTCTGTACTCCATAATGGCAGCAGGGTGAAGAAACATGGGAATAAAACCTAAAAGCAAAATCATCATGTTAGAGTGGCTGAATACAATCATATTAGCCCAGTTTGAAAGGCAGAACTAATCTGCCCAGCTGCAAATTGTTTTGATGAAGCCACACTTCTTGAGGGAACTCCGCACTCTGCTGCACTCATCTGTGGAGAGAAGTCTAAGTTGGGTTAAAGTAATGGCATCTTCCTCACCGTGAGCAAAATTAAAGGCTGGAACATTAAAGTGATTTTAGAGATAATTGAAAAGAACTATTCCAGGTTTGGAAGAAAAAAAAAAAAAAAAAAAAAAAAAAAAAAAAAGTGTGAAATAAGAAATATAAGCTGCTCGTTTCTCTTCTGTAAGAGCCGAACACTTTATGGTTCTTCAAGGCAGTGGACAAAGAAACAATGAGAACCAAAGTTCTCATTAACAATAATCAAAGAGAAGAATGAARTTGTAAACTCTGAATAACTACTTCATAAACCTCATTTATAGAGGGATGCAATTTAAAGCYACTACTGGTTTACAGAACCACATAGGCTCAAAATGAAGCTCCAGCATATAAAAATCTTGTTGCACATAGTTTTATGACAATAGAAAGAAATGCCATGTACCCATGGTAGTTGAATACTGGTCATGGTACCCATAGTTGGTATCCAAGGTGACAGTGAAATAAGAGGTGGAGGGAAAAGCGAAGGTTTTAACTTTCTTCAGCAACATAAATTAAAAATGTGAGTACTATACTATGAGAAAGGTTCTAAGTACATTTCAGGGGCCCTGGTGAAAGAACTAACCACTCTAGGTCTGTTTTTCAGTTTAGTACAATGTCACTGAAGTCCCTTGAGGTGAACAGCTTCACAGAAACTTCCAACACTAATTCTTGSTTTACGCATGCATGCACTCTGGTTTTAGAAAGCAAGAAAACCAAGAGTAAAACTTCGGATTTTTTATAACTGATGAATATAACAGCAGTTTTGATACACTGCAATTGAATAAGATGTGATTTTGTTATGTTTTAATAGTTAATCCATTGGCACAGCCACGACGATGATAAGGGGAAAGGAACTGCTCCCCATTGTCASAAGACAGTACCTCCAAATTTAACACTGAATTGTGATAAAGCCTCAAACACAATCACAATGCAGAGATCATAACCACAATGATCTGAATTATCATCCCACATTTTCAAGAAGAACTTGGCTTCTCTATCAACATGGTRTTAACATAAATGAGACAGGAGCTGTTTTGGTAGCAGCCAGATTTTAAGTTGAAATGACAATGGAGAAGACTCCAAAGTAAAAACACCAGTCTACCCAGTGGCAGGAGGGGAAGAACAGGACCTGGTCTCCTGTGAATACACCGTGACAACAAAGTTGTTTACAGCAAAAGGGCAAGAGGACATCACTGCTCATTTCTCRTGTAAGCTTCTCGCTTGGCAAACTGTGCATTTCCAGAGAGATTTCWGGCCTATAAATGCCAAAGCAAGGCAAAATAAGCCTCCAAGAGGRGCAGATATTAAAGACACAGCATTACGGTCTGTGTTTCTTCACTGACATGCTAATTTTTGTTGATCCCATTCTTCAAGTATATCTTCCATAAACAGACTGTAACAAGCTTATGAGAAACTTTACCCTTTACTTTTTTGTTCTTTTGTCAGAGAATAAATTGACTCCAGTCATACTTTTTTTGGTGCCCTTGCTATTCTAGCAACATGAAGCTGCTTGAGATTTGCTCCCTGTTAAGCCAGATGYAGCTGTGTTTGTATCAGGAGAACAAGGGAAAGCAGCTAGAGCTGATGAGTCTGATATGAGGTTTTCTTCTGATGCCCAGTTCTGGTTCTCCATGTGTGGAGAATAACATGGAGTAACATGGACAAGCATCTTCAAATCCAGAAAAATACTGTATTTTTACTTTAAAAGCATTAAGGCTAAGAGAAATATCTGTGAGGACATGGTATTTGCATGTCTACTTCTCACAAGTTCCACCAGCAAGAGATATGTTAAGATGGATGGGAGTGCCTGAACAAGACTAATTCAGGCTAATTCRTTTTTGTCACTAGTACATGTATGTGTCAGTGGTTAGTGATTCATTTTTGAGGAAATGACTGGTAAATATCAATCCAAAGTACTGGAGAAAGTAGTGAACGGAGAGGAAGACAGGAATTTCTCATGTATTGCAGGGTTGTAAAACCAAGTTAATGTTAAGGGGATTTTGAGTGCTGGAACACMGAATGTCACAAATGGGGTAATACTTGGTTTTGTCTTATTAACAGGGAAATACTGAAAACATCCTAGAAATCGATCAAATAAATCTAGAGGAAACTTAAAACTAGTCTGAAAAGCACTCAGCTTTGCTTTCATTTCCTATTAGTCATTGTGAGAACTGTCTTCCSAGATACTGAAGGTATTATCATGGTTGACTACGTTACACTTAAAACCCTCAGGGTAGCACTACACTTACCTGTGCATAACCTGCAATCAAGTATGAAAAATAAATATTAAGGCACATTTTGGAATCCCTGAGGCCTTGTTTGAGTGGCTTATGCTGTCGACTTTGGTTTATATCATGTTTTAAATTTGGCAGACACATCAACAGCAACGGATACTTTWTTTTCAGTTCAGATAAACCATTTTGTTTAACTATGGCTGGAAAAAGCCCCGAATTGCATGGCAGTGCAGACTGCAGRTTGAGGTGTTTTTGCATTCATAGAGCAACGTGAAACATTTTTTATTTCAGGTCTAACATAGACCACAACCTCTGCTCTTCATTTACAACATGGTACAAGAAAAGGAATAGAAGCAGAAGTGAAGAAAGATACACTAAATACACTAAATTGCTTTTGCCTTTTTATATACTGACCCATGGCTGTGGTCAGGAGAAAATACTCTCTAAAGAGATCTACAGCCTATTTCTCTGTTTTACATACTGAAACAGTGCAGAGCACGGTGGGAATTGTAAAACAAGGTAATGTGTTGTTAAAATAAAGTTAGACAGTGCCATAATGTATATGCTCAGGTGGTAATCATCAATCTGGCATTTACTGCTGCCAGGCCTGTGTGGTTTTTCATTAGGACACAACTGCCCACAGTGTAGCTGGAAACCTGCASAGCTCTGGCTTGTATTAAGGGATAACTCCCGAGAACCTGAGGGAGGTTTTACTGAGATCAGCTYCTGGTCTTACTCTCCTCTCTCGCCCAGTAAGTCTGACACATAACAGACATTCCTATTATCAGTGTAGGATAAGATTTAGGCTTGATCTCATTTAAATTTTATCAGCATGGCTGTTGATCAGCTGTTGTTATTCACACATCTATCCCAGTCCTAGAGTTATCTCTTTAACTGCTGTTGTACTGATGCCAGGGTATGCCAGCAGAAACATTTTATACCTGTGTAATTGGATCTACACTAAAGAGATTGAAATAATGATAAAGCCAAAAGCTGGTCTTGTCTGTGCAGGGAATTTTATGACAGAAATCTGTCTCTGTAGGTAGGGGGTCAGGCTACGAGCGACTACAACAGCAATGCATGAAGGCAAAGCATCAGTTCATCCTTGGCTCCTCCTCCCTGTGCCACCCAGCCCCTGTGGACACAGGACAGGAGAGCATTGCCAGGTTGAAGGTGATGGAATTTAAGGAGTTCACCAGGCCCTTGCCATGTGCAGACAGCACTGACTYRGTCACCTACTCRGTCAGATGATGGATTAACTTGTTYAGCTTCAATAACTTGTGAGTGAATRTGAGTCCMTTCTTCRTGTTYCCAGCAATTCCAGCCACCCTGTGGAAATGCTGTGAAGGAAGAGCAGCTTTTTCTGTTGGCCTTACCTTTCCATTTATTTGAGGCACACGAACAAAACTTATCAAAACCATGACCGTGACTTACRTTCAGTAGCTCTCTTATCTACAAAATTAATTTAAAGAATACAAAGATAGAAATTTATTCCTGACAGAAAATGCAAAATATGTGTCCAAGACAGCAAAAGTTCAGTAACTGAAATAGTGGTGCTCTGAACAAATACAGTAATAAAGATCTCAGCTACCTGGAGGAGACAGGCATCCTAACCCCTAACCCTAACCCTGGGTTCTTTATTTGATTTATTGATAATGGTCATGATAATAATGAAGATGGTGATAGATATCTATGGATTATTTTAAAATTTTACTCATGCAGATAAACTTTGGAACTGAAKCAGAGGCAATTTTTCAGGGTTGTGCCAAGATGCATTCTTGGTCTGGACACAGAGCCTGCCTTATGTTTTTTCAGACAATAAAATTATTCTTCCTCTCAAATTTTGACCCAATATAACATGTATATTAGTATTAGATTATTGTTTATTAGATGCTATTGTATCAAATAATGTTCCTTCATTAATATAAAGCCAATATAATACATAAACATAAATATGAATATTCTGGAGTACTTAATCAAACTTCACAGTATAACACAAAGGGTTATTTTGGCTCATGAGTTTATATGGTATAGAAAAATCAAAATATCTTTCAAATTATTAATGACCTAACTGAAAGGTGTGGTCTTGAAAACTCATTTGTTCCTTAATGACTTTAAAATATTTCCAGAGAACATAAGTAAGAATATTAGCAAGTCTTGCAGCACGTCATGCAAAATGTTTGCAGAAGTATGTTCTCTAGGACTGTATCCTTTAAATGCGTGAAGATTTATTGGACTTGGACCATGTATGGGATTAATACTCTTTTGCCAGTCCCTTGATTTCTAATTTCTTTGCCAAACAATTTTGAACAACACTGATGATTTATCCTGGYCCTCTGTAGTCCTGTTTTCATTTTTTAGTGCACTTTCAGAGGAAGTTCATGAAATTTAGGGTGCTTTCGTGCCCAAGTTTTGCAATTTATACCGATACAGTTAAAGTGCCGAAACCTAATATTAGTTGATTAATACTAGTTTTAAAACAGTTATAAGAGTTCAGGAGGGTGAAATCTCATTCACATAAATCCTCCTTGCACCAGATCAACTACAGCTTTTATTACCATGACCACAGCCATAACTGCCACAGCAGTTATATCTATTTAGCAATTATATCTATTTTTAAACAGTGWATCTAAGACACTTAGGAAAATGTCACCTGTATATTTTTGGTCTCAAGTTCTTTTTAAATAACAGGCATAAGTAACCATCTTTTAAAGCTAGTTCTCCCTCATCTCTAAGTACCACATGTACAAAGTTGTTTGCTTCCTTAAATTACATTTATTTTTACACTGTGGAATGGAGTACACACTAATTTCACTGGATAAATGAAAATTTGAGACCTTTAGGCCAGATTCATAGCTACTAGTTATCAAAAATAATAACCATGCATTGCAAAAAAACAGCAATATTTTGTTGTCTTGCTATACAACAGATGYATTATCTGCAAACTGTCATGGTCCAGTTCTGTGTATTATTTCATTGTATTTCAATATCACTAGGAGTGGGCACAAGAACAATATTTAATCTGTTCTGGGTTTCCCTTCAAATTCTTCAGTCTGAGAAATTATGTGAGCTAACAACTTTAAATAGAAACGGTTTAGCAAATATTTTTTTTTTCTTTTTTTGCCCCAAGAAGGATTTTCTTCCTTCAGCAACGAGAACAATGCTATAAAAAGCTTGAATAAAATGAATTCTCTTCTATTGCACTGAAATCTACATTTCAAACCCAAAAGTAAAGGAGACCTAGGCTAAGCCAAACTAGACAAAGGTGCATTACATCTTAACAAAACTGATGGACCAATGTATTTTAAGCTGTACTTTTACCTTTTTCTTTTGCTGTTTGCTCTAAAATTGCTGTGATTATACAACCATTTGTGCTTTTTGGCACTAATTGAGAAATTTATTAATTTGAAGCCTTCGTTGGGACGTCTCCWTGGGTGGTTCATTGAGGTTGTTACGCGAGATCACGATTTGCGTTAGGCGGCTTGTGGGCTTAAACCAGCCTCACAAACAACCATCACCAAGGCAGTGGAATTACGTTTCAGCGGTGAAAAACACCGCGTGTTTTCCCCGTTCGGCGCAATAAAGAACCTTTATTTTTGGTAATTTTTTCAGTTGCGAAGCCGCCGATGCCGGGAGGGAGTCGCGCTGCCTGTGGCGCCCTCTGGCGGCCGCGCCGTGGGAAGTGCAGGCCGGGCCCGGCGCTCCCGGACAAACCGAAATAAAGGATTTATAACAGCAGTAACATTATCAGCGCATCACACAGGCTTTGTGAGCCGTGCGGTGTTCAACCAAAACTGTGCTAAGAAACTGGTAAAGCATTTTCTGCTGCGAGGAGCCTTCCTCCCTCCTGTTTCATGGTAAGTTCTGTTCATGGGTAGCTCACGGAAGCGCTAGCAACAGGTGTCGTTTTTGTTTGGAAAAAAAAACAAAAAACACCTGCGTGCAGTTCCAGGCTTCGATTGGAAAAAAAATAAAACTTTTTCAGGATGTATTCATAAGAATACGGCAAACCGTGCGCCGCTGAAATAAAGGATTTATAAYGGCGGTAACATTATCAGCGCATCACACAGGCTTTGTGAGCGGTGTGGTGAGATGCTGTTCAACCAAAACTGTGCTAAGAAATAGGTAAAGCATTTTCTGCTCCCTCCTGTTTCATGGTAAGTCCTGTTCATGGGTAGCTCAGGGAAGCACTAGCAACAGGTGTCGTTTTGATGAAAAAAAAAACAAACAAAAAAAACCAACCCAGTCTTCAATTGGGAAAAAAAAAGAGAAAAGAAAAAAACCCAAACTTTTTCAGGACGTATTCTTAAGAGTCCACACATAACAGCCAGAATTTAACTGACTGAACATATTGCCCTGAGATGTCAACCCAAACCCCAGGTAAGACTGATGTGCTGAGATCCCTCAGTGCTCTTGTCAACAAACCATTCCATGACCCTGTGCTGGAGGGAAGCTCTGGAATGTTACATAATCCTCCGAAAACCTTAATCCTGAATATTTTGTTATCTAAATTGAAGGAAAGGAATCCACATCCCGGTGGCACGCGTTTTCTGCATAACTCTTTCTGTTCGAAACAATCCCAAGCATTTTTAAATGAACAGCTTCACTCGGYGCTGAGATACAGCAATCCCTGGAATGGGAATCACTAAGCCCTTGGCAACATTACACAGCTGGAAGCGTCCATACCCATTCCCTGCTATTACTTTTCCCCCTGCAGCAGATGTTTTGTTCAGCAAGTCCTGCCTTGTACCTGCACTGAGTGAATAAAGTTCTTGATTTGGTCCAGGGTATTGTTCTGTCTCAGAAAACCTGCTTTGCACAGAAATTCCTGCATTCTCTAGCACATGAGGGACTAACTTCAAAGTGAGGGTCAAGGGATTGTGAGATGATGGATGTGAGTGCCTCTGTTTTTCTGGTGGGCAGTTTTGGTACTCGGGTTACAGAGCATGGAAAGCCAGGGAACCCAATTTCCTGCAAACCATACATCAGCCTGAATTCTCTTTGGTACTACATGGCCACCAATACCATTGGTATGAAGGTTATGCCAAAAATGATCCTAAAAATATCATTAGTAAAGCGTAATGCTTTTTCCTTCCACAAAATATAATAGACTTGATATCTTWATAAATCCAGCTCTGATGATGATTTGAAAGTACTTTATTTCTGACAGGTCTTKGCTCTCTCAGCAAGACAATACCAGTGGAATGCAACATACTCATAAAATCAGTTCCATAATGTGAAAATGTTGAGCTATATCAAACAATACCTGCATGTGGTTTTATTCAAACATATTATTAGAACATATTTTGAGCAATATTTAAAATATTTCTAATACTGAAGTATTCATTTTCATATTAGATAAGAACCAGGCAGGCACAGGAATTAAAAGACTTGCCAAAAGTCAGATTGAAGAGGGAAGCCTGGTAGAAAAGTGGGATGGATCTTCCAAGATCCAGATTAGTACCTGATTTACTGCACCCCTGTTTTCACCCTTGAAACAGCTACAGGTGTTGTCAGGGTMGGTATCTACCTGCTTTATTATTGCCACACAGTCACAAGGAGAATAATTCTGTACCTTGGCATGGCCACTTCTGTCATTTCTCCTGAAGAAACAGTTCATTCCTACCCTAGTGGTCAAAATTCAAAATCTCAATCATGACTCCAGCTGATTATTCTTTAGCTGCACACACAATTCAGCTGAAAGGAGAATGAATAAAAAACATATTTATTTAAAGCCAACCAATATTTGAAGCCCTATAATGAATATTAAATACTATTTAATAATATTTTTATGTTAAAATAGGTTAAACTAGCCACTCAAATAGGAAGGGAGAGAGAAATAAAGGATGTGACTTTTCATGCGAGTAAGTAAAATATCCTGCAAAATATCCTGAAGGTTTATTTTTTCTTTTACAGGAAATCACTTGTAATTGCATTAAGTTGGAAGKAAATTTATTTTTATTGTGGCAGGTAACAGAATAGCCTTTTAGTATCTTTTGTTTGGAATATTTGAATAGATATGCAATCCTGTTAGTGTGCATCATTCTGAAATTTATAGCTTTCCAGCGGAAGCTAATTTAAAATAATGAAAAAAATATTGTTTATTCTAGCATTTTTGCATGTCTAGACTGCTTCTTAAACACAAGCTGTGCTGTAAAGTACAGCTAAAGACACAATATATTTCAGCTTTCTTAGTTTGTTTCTATTTTGCAAGACATAAATCCCTAGACATTCTTAGAGATGCAAAGAACAGCACAGTGCAACTTGTTACGTTTACAAAATGTATTTAAATGAACAGTTTCTGCAGATTTCTATTACTCAGTTTGCCATTATCAAGGACAGGTATTTCATTAATTCCTAGCTTGAAGACTCGGTCTGATTTTGATCTTATTTAAGTCATTTTAAGCCAGCACCTGTATTGTCATGGAGATCATTGCTCCACGAGTTCCCCCTGTCCTGCCTTGCACAGCCCCTGCCAGAGCCCTGCCCTTTGTGTGTGAACTCTCAAAGCTGAGCATAAAAATTAATGTGTTTTATACATAATTCATGGCATTTAACAAACATTGTCACTTGACAGCTGAGTTGATAATAAAATTAGTTTGTTCTACCTCCCGCTGTTAAATATGAGACTTCCAGAGCTGGTTCTGGCAACATCTCTTTGAGATGATGACCACCACTGGTGCCTGCCTCTCCCTCAAAAATCTGTGCATTTAGAAATCGAAATCTTTCTAAAAATAATACAGTCTAAACTTCCTACATGTCAGCAGTAAGTGTCTAATATCTCCAGTTCTGGGATGAAAGGAGTAGGTTGCACAGACATGTGACAATTGTTCATCTCAATTTGTGGCTGTAGGGTTTCTTTTCTTTTTTATATGTCTATGTCATTTCTAGTTATTGTTGTATTTGACATGAAGYGATTTGACCTGAAGTTATGCAAGTTTCTTGGCCAAAAAGATAATATTTCCCTAAATAATTTAGGAAAAAAAAAWTWAAAAAAARAAATCAGCCACTGTAATTACAGAGCCCTGCAAAGCGTGGGACTCTGAGAGACCCGGACCCACTGTTTGTGTTCATCAGCAAGTCCAGCTACAGGATCAACTGGCATTGATGGATCACAGTGCAMCAGAGACAAACACTGCTCCAGAAAAGGTAAAACTTGGGCATTTCCATTATTGAAAAGCAGAAGTAAAATCAGGGTTAGCGCTCAAAAACCTAAGTGGGATTTATTTTATATTTCCACTAAATGGGGTTTAGGAAAAAAAAAAAATAGAGAAAGAAACTGTTGCTCACATAAGTATTTGGAGAATAAAAGTCATATTTGGGACTGAGGCAAAACTGTAGCAAAGGATGTGGTACAATGTGGTTGCAATTTGTTCTCTGAGTTTTTCTGTTGTTCTGACAGCAAAAAAAGAAACAAAGCAGAACTATGTGAGGCCTTCAGCAGAGAAAGACCTCCAACCTTATCTGTCAGGCTGGTGAATATAGTTCCTTTTTGTTCCCTGCACCAGTCTCCACACACCCCCCATTCCCAGTACCAAAGGGAAGGCTTGTGTCTCTTATTTTCTTGCATAGAGACATAAAAGTGAATTACAATCTTTCTTTGCAGCTGTCATCTACAGTGGCCTCTCAATGACTTATCTGGCRACCAAAGTAAGGCTACTCAAGCAATATATTTTACGTGACCTTTGCAAAAATGCTGAGAATTTGTCCTACAGGCAGTGCATTTTTATTAACAGGTTTTCCATGACTGTAAAGCCAGGGGTTGTATAATATCTATGAGGCTCTCCTCCTTCCATTTTGAGAAGTTAATAAAAAAATTGGCATCTGTGGGAAGAACAACCACAGTAATTGCAATCAGGGGCAGGCAGGGACAGCCCCTGCTCTGCAAGGCACCCAGCCCCTCAAAGACCTGCTARGACACAAAATGCTCTAAATCAGCCACGGTGCTTACAGCATCCTGAGGAACGAGCTGAAGTTGCTCTATGGAAACCATATTTCTGAGAGTTTGTCTGTTAAGTGCAAGTTTTAGAAAGGARGCAAGCTTGACCTTCACAGTATGCAAAACTTTGGCTCTGGTCCTAGCTCTTTTCACATGTGAATAGCTCCTGTGGGGCCTCTTCATGTGCTCAGAGTAACAAACAATTTCAGGATTTAGACCTTGATCTGAACCAAGGGTAGCAGCAATACCTTCTGATGGACAGAAATACTTTGTTCATAGCATTTTCTGCATGGACAAAGTTATTCTGACTTGGATTCTTCAGGTTTGTGWTGCAGCTGCTCTAGTTTGTAAAGGGTTCTTACCATTTTCCAGGGCTTCCCTCTAATGTCTGTTTAATAAGCCACCTATTCCTTATTATTTTTGTTGGTTTTTTTTAAAAAAAAATGAAATATTTTTTTTTTACTTAATTTGACTTGTGGCTGTGTATTTCCAATACAGTTGAGGCAGAATGCTGGATCCATTGTAGCATATCCTTAGACACCCCTCAGAAAGCAGGACAGGTCATCCCCCCCAGACATGCCACTCGCTTTCCTTTCTGGACTAGCTAATGCTATCGCAGTTGATTGCTCTTGCACAGGACAAACCATCCTGTAGGTCATTTTGTGTCCAAGCAATCCACAGAAATTCCTTCCCCAATTGCCTCTTCTTAGGTGTAAAATACAGTTGTCCATTATGGACTTTGCTATTTTAGAAATCCACTSTAACAACAGCTCAGTGAAATGGGTATTAACAGGATTGACAGCCAGTCCTCATCTGTATGCCACCACCGTGTTGTAAACCAAACACACAGAGCTGCACGCGGATTTTTATTTGTTATCCTTTGGTAGTTTATATATATATATCCCATTTTATTACAAAATGTTCAGAAATGTTGATAAATAAGTCTCACCGACTGGTAGGTGTTACTCTCAATAGCGTGGTGCACTGCAGCCAGGACACAAACTAATTTGTGGTAATGTTGTTTGTACATAACAAGGCACCTCTGCCATCTGTACGCATGTGGGACAAAAATTATGGAGTCACAACTTCACTAAATTCATGAAATTTAGCACCCAGTAGAGTAAAATACAATGGGCATTTGGTTAGAGTCAAGCGACTGAAATACGATATGGAAATATGACCTAGAAGAAAAGGCATTACATCTGTTCTGGAGTATTTCAGCATGGTTAATGGCCATGCAATTGCTCATTCCGAGTCCATATTCAAAGAATCTCATTGAATAKATGAGTTAACAGGTAAGATGGAGACAATTCATTGAATGACTGGGGATTTTCAAAAGCTGGTTTTAGAACTTGCTCATCTTCTCACTTATGTACCTTTTTTTTCAGAGAAATTCTGGCATTTAAACTATATTTAGTGATAAAAGTGAGGCATCACCTACATTTTGCCACAGTTGAAGAAGGTAAAATAAGGCTTTCACAGACATTTTCATACTATTTTTAAAGGACACATGAAAAATGTGTGCTGTTAGGGTAAGTGCAATGTCTTTTCTTAACCAGAAGAGTTTAAAACTGTCTTGTCACCCAAGTACAGGAAAAAAAAATATTCAATTATTTACTAATAATTATTGTGCTCGCTGAGAAGTGCCTACTGCAGGCATTTGGCAAAATACTGCAAATAATACAAGATACTCAAATTATTAAAATCAACACCACAAATTAACTATTAATTATACTGTATTTGCACTGAAGCTGAACTCACCAGCACAACCTCCCCTTGCCATGACTGATCCCATAACACAGAACTGAACTGATTCACATGGCCACCAGCCCCCATCTCCGGCTGCATCACCCCCACGGTGGACACCGACCCCAGCAATGCCCCTCCCGGGCGGGACATCCCGACCCGATGGACACTGGAGACCGCCCGGGGGCCACCCCAGGGCCGGTGCTGCTCCCCACCCACTCCCCCTCGGCTGCGGATCCCCGCCTGGGGCTGCGGCACGACCCCCACGCCTCCGTCCTGGAGCCCCCGCTCGCATCTCCCGCATCCCYGAGCTCCGGCCCTAAAGAGAATACGGAGAAACGTGCGGGATGCCAGCTCTGCGCTGCAGCCCCAGCACCCGGCACCCAACATCCCTGAGCCGCGGGCACTCAATATCCATGAGCCCCGGGCACCCAACATCCCCAAGCCCCGGGTACTTAATATCCCCGAGCACCCGATACCCCCGAGCCCCGGGCATCCAACACCCCCGAGCCCCATCCTCGAGCCCCGGGCACCCAATATCCCCGACCCTCGGGTACCCAATACCCCCGAGCACCCAATACCCCCGAGCCCCGAATATCCCYGAGCCCCGGGCATCCAACACCCCCGAGCCCCGGCAGCCASCCCCCGCCTCCAGGCAGCTCCGCTCAGCCCCGGGCGCTGTCCCCGCCAGCCCCGCGGAGCCTTTGCGCGGTGCCCGTTCCGCAGCGGGAGCGCGGCTCGGCCGGGGCTGCTCCGCTGCCATCCCGGGCTGCGCTGGGGGCGGTCGGAGCGGGCACCGCCGCACTGCCGGGCTTGGAAGGCGAGCGGCAAAGCTGGGGGCGGCGGCTCCTCCGCGGGCACGGGGCTCTCCCAGCCGATCCCCCATATCCCCCCTGCTCCCCCGCCGCGGCGCTTGTGCAGGCGGGGAGCCCGGGCGGACGGAGGCAGGAACGCTCCACCGGGCTGGGCTGCCCGGCCGCCCCGGGCTGCGAGCGCCGCGCCCCGCTCCGCTCCCTCTCCGRCCCCGAGTGCCGGTTCTCCCCGCTTTTCCCGGCCCCGATCGCGGACCCGCCCGCCGGGCAGAACCGCGGGGCGGGGGGCGCCGGCGGGGACTGAGGGGCCGCCCCCCGGCGAGCGGCGGAGCGGCCACGCCGCCGCTTTCGGGGGATTCTCCGAGAGGAGCGGGCAGGGCGGCTCCGGGAGGGGGAACC